>NC_059225.1:8867191-8932191 GCF_020615455.1 Coregonus clupeaformis | reverse complement strand
TGTGCATGGGTGTCTGAGCTGTGTGCTAGTTAGTTCAAACAGACAGCTCTGTGCATTCAACATGTCAATACTTCTCACAAATACAAGTAGTGATAAAGTCAATCTCTCCTCTATATTGAGCCAAGATATATTGACAGAGGCATTCAGGGGAGTTAGAGGAACATAAATTAGGTTATTTGCATTATGACTGCCAACGCTCCAAGGACAATATACATTTGACGCAGCACCACGACAACGCAGCGACACGATGGTAGGGATTATCTGAGCAGAGCTTGGGTCACTGATAAGTCATTGTCTCAATGCAGCCTTGGAATGCTAACATTGCCGAGGTGAGAGGAAAGACGAATAGACAAAACGTGGGATTTTATGTTTGCTCCCTTGACATCGTGCCAAAGGGATAGAGGAAAAATAACTTATTTAGAGGGAAGAATATTTCCTTATTGTGCTGTGTTACTGTCCAAGGGGCTGAAATCTGGCAGAGCAGTTTTGAAAGGGAATTCCTGGCTCCCGGCAAGAAAAAGTGAATATGTCTGAAAGATAAACAACACAGAAGACATAGCGATGGCAATCAATCAAAATTGTAGCTTTCACTCTCACACTGTATAGTCAAGATAACTGAGCAAAGCAATGAGGTACACAGATGAGATGAGCCGGACCAGACAGTGTCTGAATGCCTCCAGTACAGTCCATGATGAGGCATATTTTGTGAGCCTCTATCCAGGGAAGTTGGACAGGGCACTTAGGGTGCTTGGAGCTCTAGAAAGGTCGACAGAACGAATAAAATCAATGTTAAGAAAAGTGGTAGCAAGGGAGCATTGAAGACAACCCAGATGAGAGAAAGGCCCGGGTGGGTTTACCAAGGGTCACGAAAGCATCTGAAAACAGCGGGACACTGACAGCTCCCGGCAGCCCAACTCTCCAGAACCCACACACATCACTAAGTAAATCAACTTCAGACTGAGGGTGCGTGGGCGGGCGTCTGGGCCCAAACATGCCAAGTCATGTAGCACTCGTAGCAGCCTGGCCCTGGAACCCAGTGTGGGGAGCGAGGCTCGTAGCAGCCTGCCCCTGGAACCCAGTGTGGGGAGCGAGGCTCGTAGCAGCCTTCCCCTGGAACCCAGTGTGGGGAGCGAGGCTCGTAGCAGCCTGCCCCTGGAACCCAGTGTGGGGAGCGAGGCTCGCAGCAGCCTGGCCCTGGAACCCAGTGTGGGGAGCGAGGCTCGTAGCAGCCTGGCCCTGGAACCCAGTGTGGGGAGCGAGGCTCGTAGCAGCCTGCCCCTGGAACCCAGTGTGGGGAGCGAGGCTCGTAGCAGCCTTCCCCTGGAACCCAGTGTGGGGAGCGAGGCTCGTAGCAGCCTGCCCCTGGAACCCAGTGTGGGGAGCGAGGCTCGTAGCAGCCTGGCCCTGGAACCCAGTGTGGGGAGCGAGGCTCGTAGCAGCCTGGCCCTGGAACCCAGTGTGGGGAGCGAGGCTCGTAGCAGCCTGCCCCTGGAACCCAGTGTGGGGAGCGAGGCTCGTAGCAGCCTGGCCCTGGAACCCAGTGTGGGGAGCGAGGCTCGTAGCAGCCTGCCCCTGGAACCCAGTGTGGGGAGCGAGGCTCGTAGCAGCCTGGCCCTGGAACCCAGTGTGGGGAGCGAGGCTCAGTAGCAGCCTGCCCCTGGAACCCAGTGTGGGGGAGCGAGGCTCGTAGCAGCCTGGCCCTGGAACCCAGTGTGGGGAGCGAGGCTCGTAGCAGCCTGCCCCTGGAACCCAGTGTGGGGAGCGAGGCTCGTAGCAGCCTGGCCCTGGAACCCAGTGTGGGGAGCGAGGCTCGTAGCAGCCTGCCCCTGGAACCCAGTGTGGGGAGCGAGGCTCGTAGCAGCCTGCCCCTGGAACCCAGTGTGGGGAGCGAGGCTCGTAGTAGCCTGGCCCTGGAACCCAGTGTGGGGAGCGAGGCTCGTAGCAGCCTGGCCCTGGAACCCAGTGTGGGGAGCGAGGCTCGTAGCAGCCTGCCCCTGGAACCCAGTGTGGGGAGCGAGGCTCGTAGCAGCCTGCCCCTGGAACCCAGTGTGGGGAGCGAGGCTGCACGACCTCCAACTAGCTGTGAGCTATTGAAATACGCCAGCCCAACTGAACACAATGGGTTTGTTTGAGGGCATTGGGAAAAACAAAACAGGGCAAAGATGAATGGGGCAAAAACAGAGAGAGAGAGAAAAAAGGAGAAGGGGGGGTGGAGTAGGGGGGAGAGATTGGTAAACCGTAAATTAGGGCTTTCTGGGCCAGTAACAAGAAGAGCAGTGAACTTTTAGATGACTTTGCCTGAAGTTTTATCCCTCTGGCCCTCTTTCTATCTCTCTCTCTCTCTCTCTCTCTGGCTCCTAGCTTACTCTATGGCTCTGTCTGACCCAGATTACTATTGCTGCTGCTGTTTCTCTGGGCAGAGGTTCTCAGTGTGTGTGTGTGTGTGTGTGTGTGTGTGTGTGTGTGTATGTATGTATGTATGTATGTATGTATGTATGTATGTATGTATCATTCCATTTATATATATATATTGTGACGTCACGAGAGGCTACACGGCTTTCAGCGGGATTGCTCAAGTAGTGCAAGGAGACAAGGTTCAAACAAAACAAGGATTTTATTATAGGTCTTGGGAAATTAACGAAAATATAACAAAATTCTGTTCTCTTGTGGCTCTTTAAGGGTTAACAGTTCAGGGATGTCTCTTCCACATCCAAAATCATAATTCTCACTCGCTCAGATAACTTTTCCCCAGCCTTACTGTAGTCCACGTTGCAGCTAGTGGCCAACCCAGCAAAAAGTCCTTCCAAATGTCTCACGTATTTCCACAGGTGCATATATCCACAGGTGAGTATTTCCCAAAGGTAAGTATCTCCAAATCCTTATATTCCTCCTGGAAGTGGACGTGCAGCACTCTTGTCCTCCAGAGAGCCCAGGTTGGAGACTGTGTCTCTTCCCTTCCCCAACCTTCAGCTAATCAGCTCCTCATTTGTTTCAGCTGCGTGGGAAGATTGGCCATAGAGGGGTGGAGTTCCTGACCATACCAGCAGATGGAGCCATAGCTGTCTGGGTTTGCAGCCACCTCAGGGGATGTAACGTCCCTCCAGGACACAGCCTCTCGTGACATCACACATCCCCCTCCTCGGGACCGACGTCCTCGTCGGGGTAAAGGCAGCGAAGAAGGCATCACGCCGGGAGAGGGCGTCCGCATTGCCGTGGTGCTTGCCAGACTGCTCTCTCTTCCACTCCTCCAACTCTAGGACCAGGGACTCAGCCTCCTGTTGTCTCTCCTTGAGTTTCTTACTGAACGCATCAGCCTTGGTTTTAGCAGAGTTTAGCTTCTGTTGAGCAGCTTTCAGTTCCTTCTCTCTCTCTGCCTCCGCATTCTTCATCTTGTTCTCCAACACCTTGTACTTCTCCTCTGCCTTCTTCTGGACCTCCTTACTACTGCGCAGGGTCTCCTCACACTCCTCGATGGTCCTGCGCAGCCTCTCCAGCTCCTCCTGTTGCTTAGGGAAGGAGCTCTGTTGGAGTTTAGCCTGGAGGATATCTAACTCTTCTGTCTTCATGTCTAACTGTTGCTTTAACAAACGATACCTCTCAGCGGTCCCCTTCAGACCAGACAGTTCTTTGTCCAGATTCTGTAGCTCCGTCTCTGTGTCGGTCTGGGCACCTGCCATCCCTATCAGAGCCCGGGCGGGAGTGAGTAACTCGGAGGATTGCACCGGAGCCTTCCCAGGATGAGTCTTGCCTCTCCGTTTCCGAGGTACTCGGGTTATCCTCTCCTGAGACTCTCTCCAGAGTGGGTAAAAGGCTGGGCAGTCTCGTCCAATTAGGACAGGGACGGGGAGGGAATCAACCACCCCCCGCCGTCGTGTGTATGGTTCCCGTGTGCTGGTCATTGTAAGTTCAGTAATGGGGTATTCTCTGGTGTCCCCATGGACACAGGAAACTGGGAGGACTTTCCCCGGGGTCAGACACGTTGGGCCCACCAAATCCTTACGCACCAGGGTGACCCGGCTACCAGAATCCAGTAAGGCCTCCACATCATGGTGATTCACAGTTACCGGGCAGGTGGGGGGGTCGATCTGGGCCGCCATCTATGACTCCCAAGAGCGAGGCAAAACGGTGTGTGGGTGCTGAGCTGGAGGACTCCGCAGTGGGCATAGGTTCATCGGCTGGTTTCCCACACTGCCAGGAGATATGTCCCATCTCCCCACACCGGTAACACTGTCGAGTTTCCCCCTCCTGGTGTACTCTTCTTGGACCCGCCTGGTTTCTGGCTCCCCCTGGAGCCGGGATAAGTCCTGACGTGGCTGGGTTCGAGACCTTGGGGTCCTTTGGACGGGTTCTTCCCATTTGTGGTGGGGCCGCCCTCCGGGGGTCTTTTCGGGAAGCATTCAGCATCTCCGCTGTGGCCTGGTACTTTTCCACAGCTTCCACGGTCAGATCAGCCGTGGTCAAGGCCTGTTGACTGATGAACCGTTTTGCCTCATAAGGCAGGGCGCGTGAGGTAACGATCCACCACAACGGCCTCCACCACCGCCGCTGCTGTATTCCTCTGCGGATCCAGCCATTTCCTTGCGATTCGGACAAGTTCATGCATCTGCGCCCGAGGAGGTTGGTCTGGTTGGAAGGTCCAGCTGTGAAAGCGCTGGGCCATACCAAACTTTGTGAGTCCATATCTGCTGAGGATCTCAGACTTCAGGGCATCATAGTCAGTAACCTGGTCAGGGCCCAGGTCCCGGACAGCATTCAGCGATTCCCGGTTAGAAAGGGGGCTAACAGACCAACCCACTGTTGCTTGGGCCAGGCTTCCCTAGTGGCCGTGGCCTCAAATGCATGCAGGTATGCCTCAATGTCATCGGTAGCTCCCATCTTAGATATAAAGTCACTTGCCTTTATTGGGCGGGTATTTTGGACAACCCTCTGTCTCTGCAACTGCAATTCCTCTGCCTTCAGAAGGTTGGCTTTCTTTTGCTCCTCCAAGAGAGCCACGTTTGCTTGCATCTGGGCTTGCTGGCCAGCAACAAGGGCTTTCAATATGTCCTCCATTTCCGTCGGCAAGAAGCCTACGGCCAACTTGGAAAACTGGGTGATCAAACCTTCGGTATCCTCCTCTGACATGCACTATTAACGCTTGAGCGTGCCCGTTTTCTCCACCATCTGTGACGTCACGAGAGGCTACACGGCTTTCAGCGGGATTGCTCAAGTAGTGCAAGGAGACAAGGTTCAAACAAAACAAGGATTTTATTATAGGTCTTGGGAAATTAACGAAAATATAACAAAATTCTGTTCTCTTGTGGCTCTTTAAGGGTTAACAGTTCAGGGATGTCTCTTCCACATCCAAAATCATAATTCTCACTCGCTCAGATAACTTTTCCCCAGCCTTACTGTAGTCCACGTTGCAGCTAGTGGCCAACCCAGCAAAAAGTCCTTCCAAATGTCTCTCACGTATTTCCACAGGTGCATATATCCACAGGTGAGTATTTCCCAAAGGTAAGTATCTCCAAATCCTTATATTCCTCCTGGAAGTGGACGTGCAGCACTCTTGTCCTCCAGAGAGCCCAGGTTGGAGACTGTGTCTCTTCCCTTCCCCAACCTTCAGCTCATCAGCTCCTCATTTGTTTCAGCTGCGTGGGAAGATTGGCCATAGAGGGGTGGAGTTCCCGACCATACCAGCAGATGGAGCCATAGCTGTCTGGGTTTGCAGCCACCTCAGGGGGATGTAACGTCCCTCAGGACACAGCCTCTCGTGACATCACAATATATATATATATATATATATATATATATATATATATATATATATATATATATATATATATATATATATCCCTGTCATGGTTCAGCTGAGCAGGCAGCATCCTACAGGGCTGTCCGAGTCGGAGAGAGATCAATCAAATGTATTTATAAAGCCCTTTATAAATCAGCAGATGTCACAAAGTGCTTATAAAGAAACCCAGCCTAAAACCCCAAACAGAAAGCAACGCAGATGTAGAAGCACGGTGGCTAGGAAAAACTCCCTAGAAAGGCAGGAACCTAGGAAGAAACCTAGAGAGAAACCAGGCTCTGACGGGTGGCCAGTCCCCTTCTGGCAGTGCCGGGTGGAGATTATAACAGTACATGGCCATTTAAGGCCAGATTGTCCTTCAAGATGTTCAAACGTTCATAAATGACCAGCTGGGTCAAATAATAATCACAGTGGTCGTAGAGGGAGCAACAGGTCATTACCTAAGGAGTAAATGTCAGTTGGCTTTTCATAGCCGAGCATTCAGAGGTCGAGACAGCAGGTGCAGTAGAGAGAGAGAGAGAGTCGAAAACAATGTGTAAGGACCGGCGTGACACAAGCACCACGTCCATCTCAGTCTCCATCACAACCCAGTGACATTCATGTGCAGTAGACACTGGAAGTCAAAAAGTACATTAGAGAGCCTTTTAAAGGTGTTACATTTCAAATGGATGTTCTGTGACATAACATCTGAAGAGTGCTAGACTAAGCCTTTAACTGCAGCCATAAAGAAAACGGCCGACTACTGTCTCTGTCCCGGCCCATGTCACTTATGATGATTAAACACCTGGACAAGGTAAATGCATCTAAATAAGACCCAGCAACAGATTAAAAAGGTAACAACGGGTGCTAAGCACTGACTTCCATACGAGCCATAAATCGATGTTTAAATATGAATTATTCAGCCCGCTATTTTTAGCCCGACTTAAGTGTGGGGACAGAACATTTGAAATGAGACTGGGTGGTAGCGAAGGCAGAGCAAAACAAAATGACAGAACAGTGGAAGTGTCAGGATTAGCCCCGTGCCACGCAGCCGGGCTGAAGACTATGCCAGGGTACGCTACACTGGCTCGGCTAGCTCCACAGTGTTGCCCTCCAGCTGACCCCAGGTTTCCCCCCGCTCATTATTCCCAATCGGAGCTCTGCATGCTGGGTACACACGCTTCCAAGACAGGATGAGGGACAAGGGCAGCACCACAGGGGAACATCCCAAAAAAATGATTGATTCGGGGGATATATCTACATCCAACAGATGGTACTGAACATGGATTTAACTTGACGTTAGAGGTGCAAACGTCTGATAAACGTTGACATTGTGGTGAATTATCCTTTTAACAACGCAAAAAATAAAATAAAAACTAGAACATAGTAAATTCTAATATCAAACAAAATAAAATAGTACAAAAAGAGGTAAAACCACATAATTGCATGAACATAGAAGACGGCTCTTTTGTGGTCAGACAGGATGACACATGCGGTCCACAGCTGCATGGTCTTGACCAGTCGTCAGATCACAGCTCTGGGTTCTTTAATTGTTACAGCCTGTCGCCCTGCAATCCTTCTGGAATAACCCCCCCACACACACACACACACACACACACACACACACACACACACACACACACACACACACACACACACACACACACACACACACACACACACACACACAGTCAGAACTAAGCTGAATGCTGTGCCGCGTGTGTGTGTGTATGCGAGTGTGTGTGTGTGTGTGTGTGTGTGCGTGTGTGCGTGTGTGTGCGCGCGCGCGTATGTGCGTGTGCGTGTGTGTGTGCGTGTGTGTATGCGAGTGTGTGTGTGTGTGTGTGTGTGTGTGCGTGTGTGTGCGTGTGTGCGTGCCTGCCCTTGTCTGTACAGTGGCCAGTGCCTGGCTGGCCATGTAAACCCTGTTAGCAGCAGCTCCATTGTTCAGGAGGGTCAATGCAAGACATAGAGGGCAGTGGGTGAGGACTGTTGGCAGGTACTAGAGAGACAGGCAGAGCCACAAAGGATGTGACATCGCTGGTGGCCATTCCCCTTGCACCACTCCCACAGAGAGCAGGTCTGCAGCCCAGACTCCTGCTATTCAGAGCAACGGGAGCACTGCGGTACTGGGCTACTGACACAACTACACGCACACACAGGGTACACACGTATACATACAGTACCAGTCAAAAGTTTGGACACACCTACTCATTCAAGGGTTTTTCTTTATTTGTACTATTTTCTATATTTGAGATTCTTCAAAGTAGCCACCCTTTGCCTTGATGACAGCTTTGCACACTCTTGACATTCTCTCAACCAGTTTCATGAGGTAGTCACCTGGAATGCATTTCAATTAACAGGTGTGCCTTGTTAAAAGTTAATTTGTGGAATTTATTTTCCTTCTTAATGCGTTTGAGCCAGTCAGTTGTGTTGTGACAAGGTAGGGGTGGTATACAGAAGATATTTGGTAAAAGACCAAGTCCATATTATGAAAAGAACAGCTCAAACAAGCAAAGAAAAATGACAGTCCATCATTTCTTTAAGACATGAAGGTCAGTCAATACGGAACATTTCAAGAACTTTTAACGTTTCTTCAAGTGCAGTCGCAAAAACCATCAAGCGCTATGATGAAACTGGCTCTCATGAGGACCGCCACAGGAAAGGAAGACCCAGAGTTACCTCTGCTGCAGAGGATAAGTTCATTAGAGTTAACTGCACCTCAGATTGTAGCCCAAACAAATGCTTCACAGAGATCAAGTAACAGACACATCTCAACATCAACTGTTCAGAGGAGACTGCGTGAATCAGGCCTTCATGGTTGAATTGCTGCAAAAGAAACCACTACTAAAGGTCACCAATAAGAAGAAGATACTTGCTTGGGCCAAGAAACATGAGCAATGGACATTAGAACGGTGGAAATCTGTCCTTTGGTCTGATGAGTCCAAATGTGAGATTTTTGGTTCCAACTGCTGTGTCTTTGTGAGTAGATGATCTCCGCATGTGTGGTTCCCACCGTGAAGCATGGAGGAGGAGGTGTGATGGTGTGGGGGTGCTTTGCTGGTGACACTGTCTGCGATTTATTTAGAATTCAAGGCACACTTAACCAGCATGGCTACCACAGCATTCTGCAGCGATAGTGGGACTATCATTTGTTTTTCAACAGGACAATGACCCAAAACACACCTCCAGGCTGTGTAAGGGCTATTTGACCAAGGAGGAGAGTGATGGAGTTCTGCATCAGATGACCTGGCCTCCACAATCACCCGACCTCAACCCAATTGAGATGGTTTGGGATGAGTTGGACCGCAGAGTGAAGGAATAGCAGCCAACAAGTGTTCAGCATATGTGGGAACTCCTTCAAGACTGTTGAAAAAAGCATTCCTCACGAAGCTAGCAATTCCTCACGAGTGTGCAAAGCCGTCATCAAGGCAAAGGGTGGCTACTTTGAAGAATCTCAAATATATTTTCATTTGTTTAACACTTTTTTGGTTACTACATGATTCCATATGTGTTATTTCATAGTTTTGATGTCTTCACTATTATTCTACAATGTAGAAAATAGTACAAATAAATTAAAACCCTTGAATGAGTAGGTGTGTCCAAACTTTTCACTGGTACTGTACATACACACACACACACACACACACACACACACACACACACACACACAACACACACAACACACACAACACACACACACCAGTAGTACACCATAAATGCAGTGGTGTGTATTCATGGATGCCAAGGGAAGCCAGGCTTCCCCAAAAAATCAATGTATCTTTCGTCTCTCTTTATTTCTTAATTTTCCTTAAATTCGCTGAATGTATTTCATAGAGCGAGCGAAACAGCGCCCCTCAATCTCAGTATGTGTAGCCCATGTAGCTGATGCTGTCTGGTCAAAAAGAGTATGACATTGTTGACACCCCTAGCATTGAATGCAAGGGAAGCCAGCAAGCATTTGGCCTCTTTTGATAAAAGAATGATGAAATAATAACCAATCAGCGTTGAGCTAGATTGAGCGAGCTCAATTGTGAATGCCAGTTTGGATTTGGCTTCACACCAATCACATCACATCAAAAGCAAAACGTCATTGACAGAATTGTTGCATCTCGTTGTGTCGTTGTCCTCCGGTGGCTAGCTAGCTAAAATGGTCAATTTCCTAAATTAGCCATGGATGGAGATAGGGATTTGGACTTGTGGTTTTACTTAATTCTCCCGTAGGCTACTGGCCAATGATTATAATGGCGATTCTGATCCAACCATAAATTCATACATTGTGCCCCTGGCCTGAGAGTATGTATATTCAATATGTAGCTATATGTAACAGGTTAATGTCAACTAGCTGGCTCATCGTTGCAAGGAAGTTAGGCTAGCAAGCAAGCATTTTAGCCAGGTAGCCTAAGACAACAAAATGTAAAAGCGTGTACTGTATGACAGAGCGATAGACCGTTTAGTCAACATGAAAAAGGGAAGGATGGATTTGGCGTTTCTCTACAAGCAGGGTGAGTCAACATGTTGTTCTACTGACTCACCCACTCACCCACTCACCCACACAATCAGTACTCACCCACTCACCCACTCACCCACTCAATCAGTACCATGGACAGCCAACATCATATTTAGCTTATATTGATTGTACTAAATTGTTTTTGGTATCTTTTCTGTCACTGTACAGCATACACAATTTTATGATGTTTAAATGTTGAAGTTGAAATGGTGGTGGAATAGTGGTGGCAGCTCCGGTTTTTCTTTGCGACTTGTGGTAACTCTCCATAGTTCTAATCAAATGTCGTAAACATTACGTTGCTTGACCAAGCTGCAATATGTTTTGTGGACCTCACCGGACAGAGGTTGCTCTCCGGTTTTGTGATGAAACAAAGGTGTGATTGAATTAATTCTGTCACTGTGTCTTATTGTCTCGGCCTTTACGCCTATATATCACGGTGTCAAGGCAAATTAACTAACAGGTTATAGATCAAACAACGCAATTATCACAACACATACAGTTGAAGTCGGAAGTTTACATACACTCAATTAGTATTTGGTAGCATTGCCTTTAAATTGTTTAACTTGGGTCAAACATTTCAGGTAGCCTTCCACAAGCTTCCCACAATAAGTTGGGTGAATTTTGGCCCATTCCTCCTGACAGAGCTGGTGTAACTGAGTCAGGTTTGTAGGCCTCCTTGCTCTGACACGCTTTTTCAGTTCTGCCCACACATTTTCTATAGGATTGAGGTCAGGGCTTTGTGATGGCCACTCCAATACCTTGACTTTGTTGTCCTTAAGCCATTTTGCCACAACTTTGGAAGTATGCTTGGGGTCATTGTCCATTTGGAAGACCCATTTGCGACCAAGCTTTAACTGACTGACTGATGTCTTGAGATGTTGCTTCAATATATCCACATCATTTTCCTTCCTCATGATGCCATCTATTTTGTGAAGTGCACCAGTCCCTCCTGCAGCAAAGCACCCCCAAAGCATGATGCTGCCACCCCCGTGCTTCATGGTTGGGATGGTGTTCTTTGGCTTGCAAGCGTCCCCCTTATTCCTCCAAACATAACGATGGTCATTATGGCCAAACAGATCTATTTTTGTTTCATCAGACCAGAGGACATTTCTCCAAAAAGTATGATCTTTGTCCCAACAATGTGCAGTTGCAAACCGTAGTCTGGCTTTTTTATGGCGGATTTGGAGCAGTGGCTTCTTCCTTGCTGAGCGGCCTTTCAGGTTATGTCAATATAGGACTCATTTTACTGTGGATATAGATACTTTTGTACCTGTTTCCTCCAGCATCTTCACAAGGTCCTTTGCTGTTGTTGATTGATTTGCACTTTTCGCACCAAAGTACGTTCATCTCTAGGAGACAGAACACGTCTCCTTCCTGAGCAGTATGACGGCTGCGTGGTCCCATGGTGTTTATACTTGCGTACTATTGTTTGTACAGATGAACGTGGTACCTTCAGGCATTTGGAAATTGCTCCCAAGGATGAACCAGACTTGTGGAGGTCTACAATTATTTTTCGGAGGTCTTGGCTGATTTCTTTTGATTTTCCCATGATGTCAAGCAAAGAGGCAGAGTTTGAAGGTAGGCCTTGAAATACATCCACAGGTACACCTCCAATTGACTAAAATGATGTCAATTAGCCTATCAGAAGCTTCTAAAGCTATGACATCATTTTCTGGAATTTTCCAAGCTGTTTAAAAGGCACAGTCAACTTAGTGTATGTAAACTTCTGACCCACTGGAATTGTGATACAGTGAATTCTAAGTGAAATAATCTGTCTGTAAACAATTGTTGGAAAAATTACTTGCGTCATGCACAAAGTAGATGTCCTAACCGACTTGTGGAGTGGTTGAAAAACAACTTTTAATGACTCCAACCTAAGTGTATGCAAACTTCCGACTTCAACTGTAGTGTAGTGATTTACCCATGCACCACTACTGCACTAATGTCAGACAAACAACACACAACACACAGACATGCACTTGAGTGACCCCTCCTGTTCTATTCTAATAATATATGATATTTATATAGAGCTTTTCAAGGATCCATATTTGGACCCAATGCCCTCAGGATAGAGGTCGACAGAAAAATTGGCAGTGCCATTCCGTCACACCTCCTTTTCATAGCTTTAAACACTGAACAGTCAGTGAGAGCCTGTTTGGGACAGATATTCTTAGAATAGTGTTCCCTTGAGTGTTCCTCTCACCTCTATTACGACACGTTCTATCTCCCTGTCCCACAGCAAGACAACACGTTCCATCTCCCTGTCCCACAGCAAGACAACACGTTCTATCTCCCTGTCCCACAGCAAGACAACACGTTCTATCTCCCTGTCCCACAGCAAGACAACACGTTCCATCTCCCTGTCCCACAGCAAGACAACACGTTCTATCTCCCTGTCCCACAGCAAGACAACACGTTCTATCTCCCTGTCCCACAGCAAGACAACACGTTCTATCTCCCTGTCCCACAGCAAGACAACACGTTCTATCTCCCTGTCCCACAGCAAGACAACACGTTCTATCTCCCTGTCCCACAGCAAGACAACACGTTCTATCTCCCTGTCCCACAGCAAGACAACACGTTCTATCTCCCTGTCCCACAGCAAGACAACACGTTCTATCTCCCTGTCCCACAGCAAGACAACACGTTCTATCTCCCTGTCCCACAGCAAGACAACACGTTCTATCTCCCTGTCCCACAGCAAGACAACACGTTCTATCTCCCTGTCCCACAGCAAGACAACACGTTCTATCTCCCTGTCCCACAGCAAGACAACACGTTCTATCTCCCTGTCCCACAGCAAGACAACACGTTCTATCTCCCTGTCCCACAGCAAGACAACACGTTCCATCTCTCTGTCCCACAGCAAGACAACACGTTCTACAGTGGGGAAAAAAAGTATTTAGTCAGCCACCAATTGTGCAAGTTCTCCCACTTAAAAAGATGAGAGAGGCCTGTAATTTTCATCATAGGTACACGTCAACTATGACAGACAAAATGAGAAAAATAAATCCAGAAAATCACATTGTAGGATTTTTAATGAATTTATTTGCAAATTATGGTGGAAAATAAGTATTTGGTCAATAACAAAAGTTTCTCAATACTTTGTTATATACCCTTTGTTGGCAATGACACAGGTCAAAACGTTTTCTGTAAGTCTTCACAAGGTTTTCACACACTGTTGCTGGTATTTTGGCCCATTCCTCCATGCAGATCTCCTCTAGAGCAGTGATGTTTTGGGGCTGTCGCTGAGCAACACAGACTTTCAACTCCCTCCAAAGATTTTCTATGGGGTTGAGATCTGGAGACTGGCTAGGCCACTCCAGGACCTTGAAATGCTTCTTACGAAGCCACTCCTTCGTTGCCCGGGCGGTGTGTTTGGGATCATTGTCATGCTGAAAGACCCAGCCACGTTTCATCTTCAATGCCCTTGCTGATGGAAGGAGGTTTTCACTCAAAATCTCATGATACATGGCCCCATTCATTCTTTCCTTTACACGGATCAGTCGTCCTGGTCCCTTTGCAGAAAAACAGCCCCAAAGCATGATGTTTCCACCCCCATGCTTCACAGTAGGTATGGTGTTCTTTGGATGCAACTCAGCATTCTTTGTCCTCCAAACACGACGAGTTGAGTTTTTACCAAAAAGTTCTATTTTGGTTTCATCTGACCATATGACATTCTCCCAATCCTCTTCTGGATCATCCAAATGCACTCTAGCAAACTTCAGACGGGCCTGGACATGTACTGGCTTAAGCAGGGGGACACGTCTGACACTGCAGGATTTGAGTCCCTGGCGGCGTAGTGTGTTACTGACTTTGTTACTTTGGTCCCAGTTCTCTGCAGGTCATTCTCTAGGTCCCCCCGTGTGGTTCTGGCATTTTTGCTCACCGTTCTTGTGATCATTTTGACCCCACGGGGTGAGATCTTGCGTGGAGCCCCAGATTGAGGGAGATTATCAGTGGTCTTGTATGTCTTCCATTTCCTAATAATTGCTCCCACAGTTGATTTCTTCAAACCAAGCTGCTTACCTATTCCAGATTCAGTCTTCCCAGCCTGGTGCAGGTCTACAATTTTGTTTCTGGTGTCCTTTGACAGCTATTTGGTCTTGGCCATAGTGGAGTTTGGAGTGTGACTGTTTGAGGTTGTGGACAGGTGTATTTTATACTGATAACAAGTTCAAACAGATGCCATTAATACAGGTAACGAGTGGAGGACAGAGGAGCCTCTTAAAGAAGAAGTTACAGGTCTGTGAGAGCCAGAAATCTTGCTTGTTTGTAGGTGACCAAATACTTATTTTCCACCATAATTTGCAAATAAATTCATAAAAAATCCTACAATGTGATTTTCAGGATTTTTTTCTCTCAATTTGTCTGTCATAGTTGACGTGTACCTATGATGAAAATTACAGGCCTCTCTCATCTTTTTAAGTGGGAGAACATGCACAATTGGTGGCTGACTAAATACTTTTTTCCCCCACTGTATCTCCCAGTCCCAAAGCAAGACAACACGTTCCATCTCTCTGTCCCACAGGATAGTACACCACCAACCATTTTAAGAAGCTCCAATGTGGATTTAAAGTCCTTGGGATAGGGGATCAGAACTTTACATGTGGAAATGGCAGAAGATGAAAGAGCTAGCTTCCACTACAGAGGACATCAATGAGGAATGAGGATACACTGTGTGCTTTCCAAAACTATGGGATTAAAAAGGCAGATCATGAAATATGTAGGGGGTTTAGCCACATTTCTTGTGTGAAAGTTATTAGGATGAAAAGAGCGTCAGGCTATGACGTGGGTTCACAAGCACTACAGTTGGGGAGGCAGAGCAGGCAGAGCAGAGAATAGCGGAGCAGGGAGGCAGAGGAGGACTGTCCCTCCCCATTTAGCACATCTGCTGTGGGGCCATCCAGGCACTGCTACAGCCCTCAGCTGTAAGTAGGACAGCCTGTCCCACATAGCTGGAGATAGAGGTCTCCCCCCGGAGCGGAGAGACAGAGACAAGCCTGCCAAGAGGCCACACAGCAGCGCTAGCCAGACCCCTGCTCCACTCAGCAGAGAACTGGAGAGCACAGATGAACATCAACACATACAGTCTTGTACAGCTAACCTTGTAGGGACACAAAATTCAGTCCCATTCAAAATCATATTTACCTAACCCCTAACCCGTACTCTTACCCTAACCTTAGCCCCATAACCGAACCTTAACCTTAGCTACTAACCCTAAGCCTTAACGTAATTCTAACCCTAACACTCATTCTAACCTTAACCCCCTAGAAATAGCATTTGACCTTGTGGGGACTAACAAAATGTCCCCAGTTGGTAAATGTTTTGTTCGTTTACTATTCTTGTGGGGACTTCTGGTCCTCACAAGAATAGTTAAACACGTCCACACACAGACACAGACACACACACAGTGTTAACTCCAGTCTCATTACACAGAGAAGAGAGAGAACGAACAGGTCAGGGTGATGAACAAAGAAGGGTACAGCTTTTCTAAGTGTCACAAAGGCTGTTAGACAAGGACATTAAAACAGTTCCCTGCACTGTAGCAGCAGGGCAAGCCAGGTGTGTTTTTGTGGTAATCACTATTTTCCTATATCGGTCTCCCGTCCCTCTTGCATTGTTAAAGTAGCTTGATTAATGAACACCCATGACTAATCAGGCAGGCCCTCATGAATTAGTCTAGGAAACATTATTCTTCAGAAAAATTATTCCTCAAGCAGAGTACTTAATTGCAGTTAAAACTATTCCCCATTTTAATAAGCTAATGCTTTTAATCAATGTACTGTTTGTGAACGAGACCAAAAATTGAGGGTCAAGACGTTGGTCCGTTAATATTAATTCTCTGACCTCTACAAAAGAAAAGCTAAAAAGCTGTTATGTTATATGTTATGTTATGTTACTGTTATGTTATATGTTATGTTATGTTACATCAAAGAGAACCAGTTTCAGCCACCAGCAGAGTTCCACTGTCATCTGGCAGTTAGTTTTAGTTTTCACAATGGCAAAAACACTCATCATTGAAAGGTTGCTATGGCAATAATAGCATAGACATTTACATTTTATTCATTAAGCAGACGCTCTTATCCAGAGCGACTTACAGGAGCAATTAGGGTTAAGTGCCTTGCTCAAGGGCACATCGACAGATTTTTCACCTAGTCGGCTCGGGGATTAGAACCAGCGACCTTTCGGTTACTGGCAAAACGCTCTTAACCACTAAGCTACCTGCCGCCCCTGCCGCATAGCACTACCACTCTCTCTCATCGTTCCATAAAAGGACAAAAAGATCTGAAGTGTTAGGTGGAGTGAATGAACATTTCATCAGGGGCGCAACTTTGGTTTTAGAAATGGGGGGGGGACATAATTATAATTATTTATTTTTATCCAGTCGGATAAACACTCCAAACAGCCACCCGTCTGCATGGTCCTAAAGCATCCAATGATAAATGATAAAACTGGGGGGGGATAAACATGCAATTTCAGAATGTGGGGGGGACATGTCCCCCCTGTCCCCAGTGAATGTTGCACTCCTGCATTTCATGATATCATTTGAATAAGAGATAAGAGAGAATCAACAAAACATTGAAAAGCTAAAAGCAGTTTTCGCAGAATCAACAAGAGGTTTATTTGAGGAACATTGGTAAAGAAAGAGAAATCCAAAGCCAAGTTATCTGTTTGGAAGAGTTTATTAGCACAAAGTGCAGACAGACAGACAAACTAAGACAGACAGATAATATATAAAAAGAGTGCTGCACAAAGATGCGCTTATGCAGCAGTGGAGGAAGAGGAGGCTTGATATCAAGGGCACGAAGAGTAGTCAAAATCAAAGTGATGATTGTCTGAGAGCTAGTCTCGGTACCAGTCGGTTTGACTATCATTCCACTCCTTGTTATGCTAAAATTTTATGTTTAACAACCAATCAGTGATCGGGCACAAAATCCAGCTGCATATTGAACTTTGAGATTACCGAAAGGCCAGTCTCTTTGGCCTATGAAACGGAGTACAAGAAGTGGAATGTCTGTAGTTCAGTCATCCTTGATTTTCCATTTATTTACATTAAAATGAAATAAAAGACAGACGCATGAGAAAGTCTGAAGTGTCCCGCCAAGTGTCATTTGTATTTAAAAAGCAGTATGTTAGAAACAATGTCAGTGTTTGAGAAACGGCCCAGAGTTATTATCAGGACAGAGACAAGCCCACTTCAGAGCTAGAAGCAGCGTGAGTTTGTTGTTAGGAGAACAGCCTGGCAGCGCTAGCTCAGCAAGAAACAAGGTGCTGTCGGGAGGAGAGAAGCTGACAGTGGTACTGTGTGTTTGTGTGTGGAGATTAACTTGTCCACTGAAGCATAATACCCAAGAACGTTGGTGAGACGAGAGAGAGGGAGAGAGAGAGAGAGAGAGAGAGAGAGAGAGAGAGAGAGAGAGAGAGAGGGGGGAGGAGAGAGAGAGAGAGAGAGAGAGAGAGAGAGAGAGAGAGAGAGAGAGAGAGAGAGAGAGAGAGAGAGAGAGAGAGAGAGAGAGAGAGAGAGAGAGAGAGAGAGAGAGAGAGAGAGAGAGAGCGAGGGGGAGAATGAGAGAGAGAGAATGAGAGAGAGAGAGAGAATGAGAGAGAGAGAGAGAGAGAGAGAGAGAGAGAGAGAGAGAGAGGGAGAATGAGAGAGAATGAGAGAGAATGAGAGAGAGAGAATGAGAGAGAGAGAATGAGAGAGAGAGACTACACTCATTAATAAATGAAAAGTATGTGTATGATGTGTGTTTAAGAAGAACCATGGCGTGACCATTTGGTAATACAGTATATTACGGCTACTAGTAGTATGCATCATTTCCTGGAACAACATGTGCATATCAGAAAACAGAAGAGGACATGGTGACAGACAGATGTGTGTGTGATGGTACTCTGTCAGTACACATGTATATCTGCATAGTGATCATCTGTGTGGGTGAAGGCATCTTTTTACTCCTTTAGTCCTCTAGGCTCAATAACCAAGTCAGAGTTGGAGAGAGAGGACTTATGCTGGCGGCAGTGGAGCACCCTAACTCATATTCTGATGGAGGGGTGTTAGGAGTCAGGAGAGAGTCCACAGGGTTTCCTACAGGGACCTCCAGGCTGATGGACATTGGGGGTGGTAGTGGTGTGGTGGTTAGAGGGGGTACTGAGGGGGGAGAGGAGAGGTGCAGAGAAGCAGAAGAACATCTGACACTGGGGCGGCGGATTCATCTAATCCCCTGTAGCATGGGTTGAGGAAAGACAAGAGAGAAGAGGAGAGGAGAGGAGAGGAGAGGAGAGGAGAGGAGAGGAGGGAGAGGAGAGGAGAGGAGAGGAGAGGAGAGGAGAGGAGAGGAGAGGAGAGGAGAGGAGAGGAGAGGAGAGGAGAGGAGAGGAGAGGAGAGGAGAGGAGAGGAGAGGAGAGGAGAGGAGAGGAGAGGAGAGGGAGAGGAAGAGAGGAGAGAAAGAGAGGAGAGAAAGAGAGGAGAGCAGAGAGGAGAGCAGAGAGGAGAGAAGAGAGAAGAGAAGAGAGGAGAGAGCAGAGAGGAGAGCAGAGAGAGGAGAGGGGAGAGGAGAGAGGAGAGGGGAGAGGAGAGAGAGGAGAGCAGAGAGGACAGCAGAGAGGAGAGAGAAGAGAGAAGAGAGAAGAGCAGAGAGGAGAGAGGAGAGAAGAGAGAAGAGAGGAGATAAGAGAGAAGAGGATAGAGGATAGAGGATAGAGGAGAGAAGAGAGGAGAGAGGAGAGCAGAGAGGAGAGAAGAGCAGAGAGAAGAGAGAGGAGAGAGGAGAGAGGAGAGCAGAGAGGGGAGAGGGGAGAGGAGAGGAGATGAGAGAAAAGAGATGAGAGAATATAGGAGAGAAGAGCAGAGAGAAGAGAGGAGAGAAGAGGAGAGAAGAGAGAGGAGAGAAGAGAAGAGCAGAGAGGAGAGAGAAGAGAGGGGAGGGGATGGGGGAGAGGGGATGGGGGAGAGGGGAGCAGAGAGAGGAGAGATGAGAAAGAGAGAGGAGAGATGAGAGAGAGGAAAGGGGAGAGAGAAGAGAGGAGAGCAGAGAGGAGAGAGGAGAGAGGAGAGCAGAGAGGAGAGATGAGAGAGGAGAGGGGAGAGCAGAGAGGAGAGAGGAGAGCAGAGAGGAGAGAGGAGAGCAGAGAGGAGAGAGGAGAGAGGAGAGGGGAGAGCAGAGAGGAGAGAAGAGAGGAGAGGAGAGACGAGAGGGAAAAGAGGAAGAAAAAGATGAGGACAAAGAAATGTAGGAATTAAGAAAAAGAGGATGAGAGCAAAAGAGAGAGACAGAAAGAAAGACAGTCAGACAGTCAGACAGACAGACAGACAAAGAGAGAGACAGAGAGATGGAGGGATGATGGAATGAGACAGAGAGAGATGGAGGGATGATCCAAAAGAAATGGAAGGAGAGTATGTGAGTGAGTATGATTAGGAGAAGGGGAACATGGTGCATGTTGGGTGAGAGGGGCGATTGGGAAGAGAACAAGAGTGCTGGTTAGTAAAGCAATCCCAACAGGACCAGATCTGTCAACTACAACCCATCCCCAGGACCAGATCTGTCAACTACAACCCATCCCATCCCCAGATCTGTCAACTACATCCCCAGCATTCTCCCTATACAGGAACATACAGTACCAGTCAAAAGTTTGGACACACCTACTCATTCCAGGGTTTTTCTATATTTTTTGTTTGTAGAATAATATTGAAGACATCAAAACTATGAAATAACACATATGGAATCATGTAATAACCAAAAAAGTGTTAAACAAATCAAAATATATTTGAGATTTGAGATTCTTCAAGGTAGCCACCCTTTGCCTTGATGACAGCTTTACACACTCTTGGCCTTCTCTCAACCAGCTTCATGAGGTAGTCACCTGGAATGCATTTCAATTAACAGGTGTGCCTTGTTAAAATATAATTTGTGGAATTTCTTTCCATCTTAATGCGTTTGAGCCAATCAGTTGTGTTGTGAAAAGGTAGGTTGGGGGGTATACAGAAGATAGCCCTATTTGGTAAAAGACCAAGTTCATATTATGGCAAGAACAGCTCAAATAAGCAAAGAGAAATGACAGTCCATCATTACTTTAAGACATGAAGGTCAGTCAATCCGGAACATTTCAAGAACTTTGAAAGTTTCTTCAAGTGCAGTCGCAAAAACCATCAAGAGCTTTGATGAAACTGGCTCTCATGAGGACCGCCACAGGAAAGGAAGACCAAGAGTTACCTCTGCTGCAGAGGATAAGTTCATTAGAGTTAACTGCAACTCAGATTGCAGCCCAAACAAATGCTTTACAGAGATCAAGTAACAGACACATCTCAACATCAACTGTTCAGAGGAGACTACGGGAATCAGGCCTTCATGGTCGAATTGCTGAAACCACTACTAAAGGACACCAATAAGAAGAAGAGACTTGCTTGGGCCAAGAAACACGAGCAATGGACATTAGAACGGCGGAAATCTGTCCTTTGGTCTGATGAGTCCAAATTTGACATTTCTGGTTCTAACCACCGTGTCTTTGTGTGGTTCCCACCGTGAAGCATGGAGGAGGAGGTGTGATGGTGTGGGGGTGCTTTGGTGGTGACACTGTCAGTGATTTATTTAGAATTCAAGGCACACTTAACCAGCATGGCTAACACAGCATTCTGCAGTGATACGCCATCCCATCTGGTTTGCGCTTAGTGGGACTGTCATTTGTTTTTCAACAGGACAATGACCCACAACACACCTCCAGGCTGTGTAAGGGCTATTTGACCAAGGAGAGTGATGGAGTGCTGCATCAGATGACCTGGCCTCCACAATCACCCGACCTCATCCCAGTTGAGATGGTTTGGGATGAGTTGGACCGCAGAGTGAAGGAAAAGCAGCCAACAAGTGCTCAGCATATGTGGGAACTCCTTCAAGACTGTTGGAAAAGCATTCCTCATAAATCTGGTTGAGAGAATGCCAAGAGTGTGCAAAGCTGTCATCAAAGCAAAGGGTGGCTACTTTGAAGAATCTCAAATATAAGATATATTTTTGATTTGTTTAACACTTTTTTGGTTACTACATGATTCCATATGTGTTATTTCATAGTGTTGATGTCTTCACTATTATTCTACAATATAGAAAATAGTTTTAAAAAAACAACAACCCTTGAATGGGTGTGTGTGTTCAAACCTTTGACTGGTACTGTACATACATCGCAGCCAGTGGCATCAAAAAGCACATATATACTCACAGGCGCGTATGGATGACACACACACACACACACACACACACACACACACACACACACACACACACACACACACACACACACACACACACACACACACACACACACACACACACACACACGTCTCTCAAGTTTAGGGTTCCTGGGGCCTCCGTCACTATGTTCCTAATTCTCCGACCTAGTTACTACTTATACCTACTGCCTCTCCTCTCCTCTCCTCTCTACTCCTCTCCTCTCCTCTCCCCATCCTCTCCTCTCCCCATCCTCTCCTCTCCTCTCCTCTCTACTCCTCTCCTCTCCTCTTCCTCTCCTCTCCTCTCCTCTCCTCTCCCTCATCCTCTCCTCTCCTCTCCTCTCTACTCCTCTCCTCTCCCCATCCTCTCCTCTCCTCTCCTCTCTCTCCTCTCTACTCCTCTCCTCTACTCCTCTCCTCTCCTCTCTACTCCTCTCCTCTCCTCTCCTCTCCTCTCCTCTGCTTTCCAAAGGGTTACTTTTGATAACAATGATAAATGGAATCCATGTGCCCAGAAAAGGCCAGATGTTATGTGCTAGTAGTCAGGCACAAGGGCACCACCAGCAGGTGGCTATTATACATTATAAAGAAACTAGTTAAATCTAGTTCAAGGGGCAATCAGCAGTTGCTACATTCATTTTCAACGTATAAATTAATGACATGTACCCATTGATTCTTGAAGAATATAACTCATGAGCTTAGTTCAACTGTCGTACCCCATCAGAACCCAAAATATAAGCTTGTTTTACTCCAATGTTTGTAAACAAAGTCAATATAAACAAACACTGTTCAGCCTCAAAACATGGTTACAACTATAATGTTGATATCATGGATGGTCAGTCCTTGCATCTATAGCTCTGTCTATGAATTTGAGAGTGGTTACATTTCTCCAGCCCTATCCCTCAGACTATTTACTGAAACGGTGGCGAGGACCCGTGTTGGAAAAAGTACCCAATTGTCATACTTGAGTAAAAGTAAAAGGTACCTTAAAATTACTCAAGTAAAAGTGAAAGTCACCCAGTAAAATACTACTTGAGTAAAAGTCTAAAAGTATTTGGTTTTAAATATACATACGTTTCGAAAGTAAATGTAATTGCTAAAATATACTTAAGTATCAAAAGTAAAAGTATTAATCATTTAAAATTCCTTATATTAAGCAAACCAGACGGCACCATTTTCTTGTTTTTATATTTACGGATAGCCAGGGGCACGCTCCAACACTCAGACATAATTTACAAACAAAGCATGTGTGTTTAGTGAGTCCGTCAGATCAGAGGCAGTAGAGGTGACAAGGGACGTTCTCTTGATACAGTAAGTGCATGAATTTGACCATTTTCCTGTCCTGCTAAGCATTCAAAATGTAATGAGTACTTAGGGGTGTCAGGGAAAATGTATTGTGTAAAAAGTACATTATTTTCTTTAAGAATGTAGTGAAGTAAAATTAAAAGTTGTCAGAAATAGAAATAGTAAAGTAAAGTACAGATACTCCAAAGTAGTACTTTAAAGTATTTTTACTTAAGTACTTTACACCAGGACGCTTTGTTATTGTTTCTACTGCTGATTAAAGTCCCAGTCAAAAACTTGATTTTCCACCGGCCACAAGCTCTATCCTCTTATACAGCTCAACCTGGGCTGAAGGGAGAGAGAGCTGTACCCTATTTCTGTGGTAAGTATGAGTGTTGGTGTACGAGAGCAAAAAGCTCAGACTAAGCATTTCCTCAATGCAATTGCAGCCTCATCTTGGTCAGTACTTCAAGAAAGGAGAATGTGAAGTGGATTGGAATGCTCAGAATGGCAAAGGAATTAGAATGATAAGATGGAAGCAAAGAAATCCGAACACATAGAAAGAAAGAAAATAAGTGTAAAAAGCACACACCAGTGTTTCCCCTATATGCATTTAGCAGCGGCGCACAGTCACTGCTAAATCGTGGCCGCCACAAAAACAAAATCCTAGGGGAAACACTTCACACACACCGACAGGAAGTGGAATTCCCCTTACACTGTTGAAATGTATGAAATATATGCAGACCTCCTACAGCACAGGTTTGTCTATTAGTGGGTAATTAAAAGGGCTGCTCAATAGGAGGATACAGAGGCAGCGTTAGTCTCTCTCCAGTTAGTTAATTACCTCAGAGGAGAAAGAGGATTAGACACTAATGAAGCTTCCATTAGATTATAAGAACACGCTAGTAAAGGGCTACTCATCAATTCACACAAAAACCAATTTCAGATGGAAGTCTCAAAACTGGTCAATCGATTTCAACTGGGACTACAAACGGATTAGAGAGTGGAGACAGCCCTTGAGAAACTGAAGTGATCCACGGCAGCCCTTGAGAAAGTGCAACGTGAATGTTCACAGAAACAGACTGTTTATGATGTCACTTCAAGGTTCTTATACACAAAGCAGCATTAAAAGATGACGCAAAAGGTACCTAAAATAAGTTTCCAGAAGATTCCATAGGTTTACTGTGGACATTAGCAACAGCTACTCATCCTCAGAGACAGGCCAAAGTAGAGAGCAAGATAAAGACGTAGGTGTATGTCTTTCTATAAATAGTCTGTGTAGAGGAAATTAAACAGAGCAGTGGCAAAAACAGTAAAAGGCCTTGTGCTCTATCAGTGAGGGGAAAAGTATTGGATCCCCTGCTGATTTTGTACATTTGCCCACTGACAAAGAAATGATCAGTCTATAATTTTAATGGTAGGTTTATTTGAACAGTGAGAGACAGAATAACAACAACAAAAAAACAGAAAAACGCATGTCAAAAATGTTATAAATTGATCTGCATTTTAATGAGGGAAATAAGTATTTGACCCCCTCTCAATCAGAAAGATTTCTGGCTCCCAGGTGTCTTTTATACAGGTAACGAGCTGAGATTAGGAGCACAATCTTAAAGGGAGTGCTCCTAATCTCAGTGTGTTACCTGTATAAAAGACACCTGTCCACAGAAGCAATCAATCAATCAGATTCCAAACTCTCCACCATGGCCAAGACCAAAGAGCTCTCCAAGGATGTCAGGGACAAGATTGTAGACCTACTCAAGGCTGGAATGAGCTACAAGACCATCGCCAAGCAGCTTGGTGAGAAGGTGACAACAGTTGGTGTGATTATTCGCAAATGGAAGAAACACAAAAGAACTGTCAATCTCCCTCGGCCTGGGGCTCCATGCAAGTTCTCACCTCGTGGAGTTGCAATGATCATGAGAACGGTGAGGAATCAGCCCAGAACTACACGGTAGGATCTTGTCAATGATCTCAAGGCAGCTGGGACCATAGTCACCAAGAAAACAATTGGTAACACACTACGCCGTGAAGGACAAATCCTGCAGCGCCCACAAGGTCCCTCTGCTCAAGAAAGCAGATATACATGCCCGTTTGAAGTTTGCCAATGAACATCTGAATGATTCAGAGGAGAACTGGGTGAAAGTGTTGTGGTCAGATGAGACCAAAATCGAGCTCTTTGGCATCAACTCAACTCGCTGTGTTTGGAGGAGGAGGAATGCTGCCTATGACCCCAAGAACACCATCCCCACCGTCAAACATGGAGGTGGAAACATTATGCTTTGGGGGTGTTTTTCTGCTAAGGGGACAGGACAACTACACCGCATCAAAGGGACGATGGACGGGGCCATGTACCGTCAAATCTTGGGTGAGAACCTCATTCCCTCAGCCAGGGCATTGAAAATGGGTCGTGGATGGGTATTCCAGCATGACAATGACCCAAAACACACGGCCAAGGCAACAAAGGAGTGGCTCAAGAAGAAGCACATTAAGGTCCTGGAGTGGCCTAGCCAGTCTCCAGACCTTAATCCCATAGAAAATCTGTGGAGGGAGCTGAAGGTTCGAGTTGCCAAACGTCAGCCTCGAAACCTTAATGACTTGGAGAAGATCTGCAAAGAGGAGTGGGACAAAATCCCTCCTGAGATGTGTGCAAACCTGGTGACTAATTACAAGAAACGTCTGATCTCTGTGATTGCCAACAAGGGTTTTGCCACCAAGTACTAAGTCATGTTTTGCAGAGGGGTCAAATACATATTTCCCTCATTAAAATGCAAATCAATTTATAACATTTTTGACATACGTTTTTCTGGATTTTTGTTGTTGTTATTCTGTCTCTCACTGTTCAAATAAACCTACCATTAAAATTATAGAC
Organism: Coregonus clupeaformis; assembly: GCF_020615455.1. Classification (NCBI taxonomy): domain Eukaryota; kingdom Metazoa; phylum Chordata; class Actinopteri; order Salmoniformes; family Salmonidae; genus Coregonus; species Coregonus clupeaformis. Next base: position 8,906,539 of record NC_059225.1, on the reverse strand, counting down.
TGATTATGTCTTTGTCAGTGGGCAAACATACAAAATCAGCAGGGGGATCACATTTTTTCCCTCACTGTACTCCACTAAAATCAGGCCACAGCCGCTGGACTGACACACTGTCAGATCCAAAATGGCAGGCCTTGTCCCACTGTATGGCATTATCAGTCACTTACCTGGAGATGCTTACGTAAGGTTACGGGACATTACACAAACACACTTCTACTCACTTTTAGGATTACTGCAATTACACTTTTCCTACACTGGGTTGGGCCTAGTTACAGCAGCCCAAACCCTTCCCAGAAAACCACGGAGGACTGAATTAAAGTGAGATTACACATTGGCAGCTATCCACACATTTAACAGCATGGATTAACTGTAGTATCAGTAGCGTATAGACGGTGGAACCACATACACTAAGGAGTAATCCTGGGGTTAATTTCATATGTTAAAGAGTAATCGTGGGGTTAATTTCATAATCCTGGGGTTAATTTCATACACTAAGGAGTAATCCTGGGGTTAATTTAATTTGTTAAGGAGTAATCCTGGGGTTAATTTAATATACTAAAGAGTAATCCTGGGGTTAATTCAATATGCGAAGCAGTAATCCTGGGGTTAATTTCATACGCTAAGCAGTAATCCTGGGGTTAATTTCATATGCTAAGGAGTAATCCTGGAGTTAATTTCATATGCTAAAGAGTACTCCTGGGGTTAATTTCATATGCTAAGGAGTAATCCTGGAGTTAATTTCATATGCTAAAGAGTAATCCTGGGGTTAATTTCATATGCTAAAGAGTAATCCTGGGGTTAATGTCATATGCTAAGGAGTAATCCAGGGGTTAATTTCATAATCCTGGGGTTAATTTCATATGATAAGGAGTAATCCTGGGGTTAATTTCATAATCCTGGGGTTAATTTCATACTTTATGGGGTAAACCTGAGGTTAATTTAATATGCTAAGCAGCAATCCTGGGGTTAATTTCATACACTAAGGAGTAATCCTGGGGTTAATTTCATATGCTAAGGAGTAATCCTGGTGTTAATTCACAGGATCTGCTCATACAGAGTGTGTAACTCTTTATGACATATGCTACAGGACAGTCACCTAGGTTAGTGTGTGGTGGGGGGTAATGGTACAGGACAGTCACCTAGGTTAGTGTGTGGTGGGGGGTAATGGTACAGGACAGTCACCTAGGTTGGTGTGTGGTAATGGTACAGGACAGTCACCTAGGTTAGTGTGTGGTGTGGGGTAATGGTACAGGACAGTCACCTAGGTTAGTGTGTGGTGTGGGGTAATGGTACAGGACAGTCACCTAGGTTAATGTGTGGTGGGGGGTAATGGTACAGGACATTCACCTAGGTTAGTGTGTGGTGGGGGGTAATGGTACAGGACAGTCACCTAGGTTAGTATGGGGTAATGGTACAGGACAGCCACCTAGGTTAGTGTGTGGTGTGGGGTAATGGTATAGAACAATCACCTAGGTTAGTGTGTGGTGATGGGGTAATGGTACAGGACAGTCACCTAGGTTAGTGTGTGGTAATGGTACAGGACAGTCACCTAGGTTAGTGTGTGGTGTGGGGTAATGGTACAGGACAGTCACCTAGGTTAGTGTGTGGTGGGGGGTAATGGTACAGGACAGTCACCTAGGTTAGTGTGTGGTGTGGGGTAATGGCACAGGATAGTCACCTAGGTTAGTGTGTGGTGTGGGGTAATGGTACAGGACAGTCACCTAGGTTAGTGTGTGGTGGGGGGTAAAGGTACAGGACAGCCACCTAGGTTAGTGTGGGGTAATAGTACAGGACAGTCACCTAGGTTAGTGTGGGGTAATGGTACAGGACAGTCACCTAGGTTAGTGTGTGGTGTGGGTAATGGTACAGGACAGTCACCTAGGTTAGTGTGTGGTGTGGGGTAATGGTACAGGACAGTCACCTAGGTTAGTGTGTGGTGGGGGGTAATGGTAAAGGACAGTCACCTAGGTTATTCTGTGGTGGGGGGTAATGGTACAGGACAGTCACCTAGGTTAGTGTGTGGTGTGGGGTAATGGTACAGGGCAGTCACCTAGGTTAGTGTGTGGTAATGGTACAGGACAGTCACCTAGGTTAGTGTGTGGTGTGGGGTAATGGTACAGGACAGTCACCTAGGTTAGTGTGTGGTGTGGGGTAATGGTACAGGACAGTCACCTAGGTTAGTGTGTGGTAATGGTACAGGACAGTCACCTAGGTCAGTGTGTGATGTGGGGTAATGGTACAGGGCAGTCACCTAGGTTAGTGTGTGGTGTGGGGTAATGGTACAGGACAGTCATCTAGGTTAGTGTGTGGTAATGGTACAGGACAGTCACCTAGGTTAGTGTGTGGTGTGGGGTAATGGTACAGGACAGTCACCTAGGTTAGTGTGTGGTGTGGGGTAATGGTACAGGACAGTCACCTAGGTTAGTGTGTGGTGGGGGGTAATGGTAAAGGACAGTCACCTAGGTTATTCTGTGGTGGGGGGTAATGGTACAGGCCAGTCACATAGGTTAGTGTGTGGTGGGGGGTAATGGTACAGGACAGTCACCTAGGTTAGTGTGTGGTAATGGTACAGGACAGTCACCTAGGTTAGTGTGTGGTGTGGGGTAATGGTACAGGACAGTCACCTAGGTTAGTGTGTGGTGGGGGGTAATGGTACAGGACAGTCACCTAGGTTAGTGTGTGGTGGGGGTAATGGTACAGGACAGTCACCTAGGTTAGTGTGTGGTGGGGGGTAATGGTACAGGACAGTCACCTAGGTTAGTGTGTGGTGGGGGTAATGGTACAGGACAGTCACCTAGGTTAGTGTGGGGTAATGGTACAGGACAGTCACCTAGGTTAGTGTGGGGGTAATGGTACAGGACAGTCACCTAGGTTAGTGTGTGGTGTGGGGGTAATGGTACAGGACAGTCACCTATGTTAGTGTGTGGTAATTGTACAGGACAGTCACCTAGGTTAGTGTGTGGTGTGGGGTAATGGTACAGGACAGTCACCTAGGTTAGTGTGTGGTGTGGGATAATGGTACAGGACAGTCACCTAGGTTAGTGTGTGGTGTGGGGTAATGGTACAGGACAGTCACCTAGGTTAGTGTGGGGTAATGGTACAGGACAGTCACCTAGGTTAGTGTGGGGTAATGGTACAGGACAGTCATCTAGATTAGTGTGTGGTGTGGGGTAATGGTACAGGACAGTCACCTAGGTTAGTGTTTGGTAATGGTACAGGGCAGTCACCTAGGTTAGTGTGTGGTGTGGGGTAATGGTACAGGACAGTCACCTAGGTTAATGTGTGGTGTGGGGTAATGGTACAGGACAGTCACCTAGGTTAGTGTGTGGTGTGGGGTAATGGTACAGGACAGTCACATAGGTTAGTGTGTGGTGGGGGGTAATGGTACAGGACAGTCACCTAGGTTAGTGTGGGGTAATGGTACAGGACAGTCACCTAGGTTAGTGCGTGGTGTGGGGTAATGGTACAGGACAGTCACCTAGGTTAGTGTGTGGTAATGGTACAGGACAGTCACCTAGGTTAGTGTGTGGTGTGGGGTAATGGTACAGGACAGTCACCTAGGTTAGTGTGTGGTGTGGGGTAATGGTACAGGACAGTCACCTAGGTTAGTGTGTGGTGTGGGGTAATGGTACAGGACAGTCACCTAGGTTAGTGTGTGGTAATGGTACAGGACAGTCACCTAGGTTAGTGTGTGGTGTGGGGTAATGGTACAGGACAGTCACCTAGGTTATTCTGTGGTGGGGGGTAATGGTACAGGACAGTCACCTAGGTTAGTGTGTGGTGTGGGGTAATGGTACAGGGCAGTCACATAGGTTAGTGTGTGGTAATGGTACAGGACAGTCACCTAGGTTAGTGTGTGGTGTGGGGTAATGGTACAGGACAGTCACCTAGGTTAGTGTGTGGTGTGGGGTAATGGTACAGGACAGTCACCTAGGTTAGTGTGTGGTAATGGTACAGGACAGTCACCTAGGTCAGTGTGTGATGTGGCGTAATGGTACAGGGCAGTCACCTAGGTTAGTGTGTGGTGTGGGGTAATGGTACAGGACAGTCATCTAGGTTAGTGTGTGGTAATGGTACAGGACAGTCACCTAGGTTAGTGTGTGGTGTGGGGTAATGGTACAGGACAGTCACCTAGGTTAGTGTGTGGTGTGGGGTAATGGTACAGGACAGTCACCTAAGTTATTCTGTGGTGGGGGGTAATGGTACAGGCCAGTCACATAGGTTAGTGTGTGGTGGGGGGTAATGGTACAGGACAGTCACCTAGGTTAGTGTGTGGTAATGGTACAGGACAGTCACCTAGGTTAGTGTGTGGTGTGGGGTAATGGTACAGGACAGTCACCTAGGTTAGTGTGTGGTGGGGGGTAATGGTACAGGACAGTCACCTAGGTTAGTGTGTGGTGGGGGGTAATGGTACAGGACAGTCACCTAGGTTAGTGTGTGGTGGGGGGTAATGGTACAGGACAGTCACCTAGGTTAGTGTGTGGTGGGGGGTAATGGTACAGGACAGTCACCTAGGTTAGTGTGGGGTAATGGTACAGGACAGTCACCTAGGTTAGTGTGGGGTAATGGTACAGGACAGTCACCTAGGTTAGTGTGTGGTGTGGGGTAATGGTACAGGACAGTCACCTATGTTAGTGTGTGGTAATTGTACAGGACAGTCACCTAGGTTAGTGTGTGGTGTGGGGTAATGGTACAGGACAGTCACCTAGGTTAGTGTGTGGTGTGGGATAATGGTACAGGACAGTCACCTAGGTTAGTGTGTGGTGTGGGGTAATGGTACAGGACAGTCACCTAGGTTAGTGTGGGGTAATGGTACAGGACAGTCACCTAGGTTAGTGTGGGGTAATGGTACAGGACAGTCATCTAGATTAGTGTGTGGTGTGGGGTAATGGTACAGGACAGTCACCTAGGTTAGTGTTTGGTAATGGTACAGGGCAGTCACCTAGGTTAGTGTGTGGTGTGGGGGTAATGGTACAGGACAGTCACCTAGGTTAATGTGTGGTGTGGGGTAATGGTACAGGACAGTCACCTAGGTTAGTGTGTGGTGTGGGGTAATGGTACAGGACAGTCACATAGGTTAGTGTGTGGTGGGGGGTAATGGTACAGGACAGTCACCTAGGTTAGTGTGGGGTAATGGTACAGGACAGTCACCTAGGTTAGTGCGTGGTGTGGGGTAATGGTACAGGACAGTCACCTAGGTTAGTGTGTGGTAATGGTACAGGACAGTCACCTAGGTTAGTGTGTGGTGTGGGGTAATGGTACAGGACAGTCACCTAGGTTAGTGTGTGGTGTGGGGTAATGGTACAGGACAGTCACCTAGGTTAGTGTGTGGTGTGGGGTAATGGTACAGGACAGTCACCTAGGTTAGTGTGTGGTAATGGTACAGGACAGTCACCTAGGTTAGTGTGTGGTGTGGGGTAATGGTACAGGACAGTCATCTAGGTTAGTGTGTGGTGTGGGGTAATGGTACAGGACAGTCACCTAGGTTAGTGTGTGGTAATGGTACAGGACAGTCACCTAGGTTAGTGTGTGGTGTGGGGTAATGGTACAGGACAGTCACCTAGGTTAGTGTGTGGTGGGGGGTAATGGTACAGGACAGTCACCTAGGTTAGTGTGTGGTAATGGTACAGGACAGTCACCTAGGTTAGTGTGTGGTAATGGTACAGGACAGTCACATAGGTTAGTGTGTGGTGTAATGGTACAGGACAGTCACCTAGGTTAGTGTGTGGTAATGGTACAGGACAGTCACCTAGGTTAGTGTGTGGTGGGGGGTAATGGTACAGGACAGTCACCTAGGTTAGTGTGTGGTGGGGGGTAATGGTACAGGACAGTCACCTAGGTTAGTCTGTGGTGGGGGGTAATGTGAAAGAAGATTTTTCTTTTTCTCCTCTCCCAGGAAGGAAGAAAAGAAGGAAGGAAGTTGTTGAGGAGATTATGGGAACAATAAAGACATGACCCTGAGAGGAGAGCATTATCCTGAGAGGAGAGCATTATCCTGAGAGGTGAGCATTATTTTGAGAGGGGAGCATTATCCTGAGAGTAGAGCATTATCCTGAGAGTGGAGCATTATCCTGAGAGTAGAGCATTATCCTGAGAGTAGAGCATTATCCCAAGAGGAGAGCATTATCCTGTAGTGGAACATTATCCTGAGAGGAGAGCGTGAGTCTTACACCTCACCACACCACGACCTCAGTCACCCCTCCTTCACTAAAGACTGTCCCCTGGTTAGGAAGGATATGCACTTGGAAGCCCGTAGGAGCATAAGTTCAAAGTTATTCACTGTAGGCTAATTAGCTTCTATAGTACTTGGCTAGGATGGCAGATGCTCATTCATATTGCCCATTGTCATCAATCAACCAATCAATCAATCAACCAACCAAACCAATCCCCTTCACTTGTCCCATCATTGTATTAGTGACCTCTCTCGTGCTCCCTCCCCTCGTCCCTTCGTCCCCCCAAACCCTTCCCCTCCGGCCAGCTCACCTGCCCTGGTCCCGTCGTTGTCCAGCAGGGGGATGTAGTCTGTCTTGCCTACCGTCTCGCCCACCTGGTCGTCAAAGGCCTCAGACTCCAGCTGGGCCACAAAGTCTCTCTCCACCAGGCCCTCTGGGCCCGCCTGGAGCACGCTGTCCGTCAGAGCATCACTCAGACTCAGGTCCAGCTCTGCCATGGTTCTGGTTCTGGAGGGAGCTGGGGGGAGTAGAAACAGGGACAAGCAGGGGTGTAAGGTTAGATACGGAATTTAAATGGATGCAGGAAGGACAGTTTTGGATGGATGAAACATTTGAGTTACATGCAAAAAATATACAGTACCATTCAAAAGTTTGGACACACCTGCTCATTCAAGGGTTTTTCTTTATTTGTACTATTTTCTACATTGTAGAATCATAGTGAAGACATCAAAACTGTGAAATAACACATATGGAATCATGTAGTATCCCAAAAAGTGTTAAACAAATGAAAATATATTTAAGATTTTTTAAGATTTTGAGCCAATCAGTTGTGTTGTGACAAGGTAGGGGTGGGGGTATACAGAAGAGAGCCCTATTTGGTAAAATACCAAGTCCATATTATGGCAAGAACAGCTCAAATAAGCAAAGAGAAACGACAGTCCATCATTACTTTAAGACATGAAGGTCAGTCAATACGGAACATTTCAAGAACTTTGAAAGTTTCTTCAAGTGCAGTCGCAAAAACCATCAAGCGCTATGATGAAACTGGCTCTCATGAGGACCGCCACAGGAAAGGAAGACCCAGAGTTACCTCTGCTGCAGAGGATAAGTTCATTAGAGTTACCATCCTCAGAAATTACAGCCCAAATAAATGCTTCACAGAGTTCAAGTAACAGACACATCTCAACATCAACTGTTCAGAGGAGACAGCGTGATTCAGGCCATGGTCAAATTGCTACAAAGAAACCACTACTAAAGGACACCAATAAGAAGACGAGACTTGCTTGGGCCAAGAAACATGAGCAATGGACATTACACCGGTGGAAATCTGTCCTTTGGTCTGATGAGTCCAAATTTGACATTTTTGGTTCCAACCGCTGTGTCTTTCTGAGATGCAGAGTAGATGAACGGATGATCTCCGCATGTGTAGTTCCCACCGTGAAGCATGGAGGATGAGGTGTGATGGTGTGTGGGGTGCTTTGCTGGTAACACTGTCTGTGATTTATTTTGAATTCAAGGCACACTTAACCAGCATAGCTACCACAGCATTCTGCAGCGATACGCCATCCCATCTGGTTTCCAACAAGTGCTCAGCATATGTGGGAACTCCTTCAAGACTGTTGGAAAAGCATTCCAGGCGAAGCTGGTTGAGAGAATGCCAAGAGTGTGCAAAGGGTGGCTACTTTGAAGAATCTCAAATATAAAATATATTTTCATTTGTTTAACAATTTTTTGGTTACTACATGTTTCCATATGTGTTATTTCACAGATTTGATGCCTTCACTATTATTCTACAATGTAGAAAATAGTAAAAATTAAGAAAAACCATTGAATGAAAATGTATGCACTCACTAACTGTTAGTCGCTCTGGATAAGAGCGTCTGCTAAATGACTAAAATGTAAAAAATGAACGAGTAGGTGTTTCCAAAGTTTTGACTGGTACTTTATATAATATAATAGTTCACGATGTAGACCTATAAACATTAGTGTATGTTACATTTTAACTGTCCCAACAACTCAAATTGTATATTTAGCAGATGCATCATTCATGAAATCTCCCAACCAGCATCCCACACAGAGCCAGCAGGCAGGCCTCCAGAGGTTCCAGCTGTCTCTAACGTCTGTAATGTAATGTCTTTCTGGGCCACAAGGGGTCAGCCTCTCTGCTAGGCCCACATTGACAATAATCTGGGACATCCACGGATGTTCCCAACGAGAAAACAGCACACCCTGTGCTATGTTACATGGTGCTGTAGCGCTAGGGTGAGCGACAGACAGACAGACAGACAGACAGACAGACAGACAGACAGACAGACAGACAGACAGACGAAAGGCTGGCTGATGATCAGGCCAACGAGATAGGACACGGCTCTAGGGTCATCTGACCAACGAACGCTGCGAGAATCTGCTGAGTTATATGGTGTCATCTTTCACCGACGTTGGAGGGCTAATGACAGGTTATAATTCTGCTCAGTGTTCCCTCCGTCCTCTGTCCCTCTCTCTCTCTGTTTTCATTTCCCAACAAGCCTTCCCATTCCCTCTTTTTCCCCTTCTTTCTTCTCCTCTAATCTCTCCCCCATTCTTCCCTTTTTACACTGTCCCCTCCTTCCCCTGGTTTCCTCAATCAAGGAGATTAGGATAACATGTGCCAATGGTGTATCAGAGAAAGGGATTGGGGTTAGTGCTGAGAAGAGCAGAGTGGCACACGTTCCAGAAGAACCTCTCTCTCTCTCCCTCTCTCCCTCCCTCCTGCCTGCCTCCCTCCCTCCCTCCCTCCCTGCCAGGCAGAACTCACACATCCAGTGCAGTGAGGACAGCTAACCTGGAGTGCACTTCTCTATCCCTCTTCCTCCCTCTCTTTGAAATCTTTGCCTCCTCTCTGCATCTTTCCCTCTGTACTTTCACATCGTGGACGTACGTACGTAAACAAATCATTTCTTAAGTGACCAGCCAGTGTTCTACAGGGCTACAGTCTGTATGGTGGAGTCCTCCCTCTGTCTCTCTCGCTCTCTCTTTCTCTTTTCACAGAGCTGTGTATATATACTGAGTGTGCTTTTGCCCTCAGAACAACCTCAGTTCGTCGGGGCATGGACTACAAGGTGTCGAAAGCGTTCCACAGGGATGCTGGCCAATGTTGACTCCAATGCTTCCCACAGTTGTGTCAAGTTGGCTGGATGTCCTTTGGGTGGTGGACCATTCTTGATACACATGGGAAACTGTTGAGCGTGAAAAACCCCATCAGCGTTGCAGTTCTTGACACACTCAAACCGGTGCGCTTGGCACCTACTACCATACCCCGTTCAAAGGCACTTCAATCTTTTGTCTTGTCCATTCACCCTCTGAATGGCACACATACACAATTGTCTCAAGGCTAAAAATCATTCTTTAACCTGTCTCCTCCCCTTCATCTACACTGATTGAAGTGGATTTAACAAGTGACATCAATAAAGGATCATAACTTCCACCTGGATTCGCCTGGTCAGTCTATGTCATGGAAAGAGCAGGTGTTCTTAATGTTTGTAAACTCAGTGTATAACACCATAACACGCCATGAGCGCCATCTGCTGGTCAGTCTGGTAGGTGACTATATGGGCACTTTGAGGAACCAGGGAAACAATGCCTACCTTAAAGCCTTTTCACCACAGGAGGTTGGTGGCACCTTAATTGGGGAGGACGGTCTCGTGGTAATGGTTGGAACGGAATGAGTGGAATGGTATCAAATACAACAAACACATGGTTTCCATGGTTTCCATGTGTTTGATGCAATTTAATTCGCTCCGTTCCAGCAATTATTATGAGCCGTCCTACCCTCAGCAGCCTCCACTGCTTTTCAGGTACTTCTCATTTGATAGCCCAGTCAATGTTATACTGTTGAGTCAATGGCAAAATGCTATTGTATAGAGAGGCAGAACTGGTTTTACAGTGTCTGTAAATCAGAGGAGGCTGGCGGAAGGAGCTATAGGAGGACGGGCTCATTATAATGTCTGGAATGGAATTAATGGAACGGAGTCAAGAATGTGGTTTCATATGTCTGATACCGTTCCATTGATTCCATTCCAGACATTACAATGAGCCCCTCCTCCTATAGCTCCTCCCACCAGCCTCCACTGCTGTAAATGTTTAGTATCGTATGAAGTGCAAACTAGATTTCCCTCTGGAGCAAAAACAAATCAACTGAAACGTGAACATTCACAATACAGAGTGTAAGACTCAAACAGTCTATGGGAGGTTCCTGTAAACTGCAGTAGCATACACACAGTCTCCAATGGAGACGGTGTACCTCTCTCAGGCCTTGGCTACCACCAGAAAGCCAGTGTGGTTAAAACGGTGCCCCAGTTTCACTAGTAAACCAGCCTCATGTCACGTCTGTGATGGGAGACTAAGCCATGCCACACACACCAACCAACGTTGCTTCAATGGAAGTATCCAATGATGAGACCAAATTTAACTCCAATGATGAGACCAAATTTAACGCCAATGATGAGACCAAATTTAACGCCAATGATGAGACCAAATTTAACTCCAATGATGAGACCAAATTTAACTCCAATGATGAGACCAAATTTAACTCCAATGATGAGACCAAATTTAACGGCAATGATGAGACCAAATTTAACTCCAATGATGAGACCAAATTTAACTCCAATGATGAGACCAAATTTAACGCCAATGATGAAACCAAATTTAACTCCAATGATGAGACCAAATTTAACTCCAATGATGAGACCAAATTTAACTCCAGCTGGTGGACAAATTCACTTCAGCTGGCTAGCTTGGCTTCTTCCACAATCATGGCATTTAAACTGACCTTGAATTGAATTAGTGGAGTTGCTCTCAAAGAAAAGAACCCAAATGGTGTTGCTGTAGTTTTTTGGCTCAGATTCTTAACAATTAACATTACCAATTTGGTGTGGCCACTCGGACACCATGTTGTGTCTGTTCTCTGGCTGACATGAGGTTCATCTGCTGCAACAGATCACTAGTGTGTGTAAACAGAGTAGCCGACAGCTCACATAGGTGAGTCATATTAAACCAAGATCAACAAAGCTGACATTCATCCATGCTAAAGGCTAAATGGAATTTAAGGACGAAATAACCAGCCTGTGGGTTTCACAGCTAAATCTTCTAAAGTGAAATAAAAGATAAAATAAATGTTTAAGGGCATTTCAAAATGGCCACAATAGCAGACAACGTGCCAAATCTGACGTAATGCCCATCATAATCTATGGACTTGGTAGCGCCTTATGGATTCTTTAAGTGGCACTCCTACGTGTTGACCCGGCAGACATGGTAGATACTGCATGTGCACTATTTAGTGTGGGTTTTCCTATCAGCTTACTGCACAGTCACCCTGGGCACAGCGCAATGCCAGGGCCAGTGTTTTTAGAGGCCCTCCTCTTGGTCGCAGAGACAGTTTTGCTGTTTTAAAGCTAATTTCCTGCAATTCTACACATTTTTGCCATGTGGCTGAAAGAACATTTGCAGTTTTAAAGCTAATTTCCTACAATTATACACATTTTGCCATGTGGCTGAAAGAATATTTGCAGTTTTAAACCTAATTTCCTACAATTCTACACATTTTGCCATGTGGCTGAAAGAATATTTGCAGTTTTAAACCTAATTTCCTACAATTCTACACATTTTGCCATGGCTTATGCCTTGATCTTATGCTATCTGAGTGACTCAAACATTGTAACAAAATCAATGGGGGCCCCACATTTTTGGAATTTTAGATTCTCCCTGACTGTCTAGTTTTTATTTTGGTGATTATTAGTTAATATAAAAATATATATAACTCCGTTATCTTTTGTAGATATTTTATATCTGGTTTTAGTCATTTCAGTTTACACTGAAAACGTTTTACCACCCCGAAAAATAATTGTCGATAAAAAAAAAAAATGTTGCAGTGGCGGCCACGATTTAGCAGTGGTGGTGCGCCACTGCTAAATGCATATAGGGGAAACACTGAGGGCCAAGACCTACAAGGGATGCAAGGGTCACCCACAAGACCTACAAGACCTACAAGGGTCACCCACAAGACCTACAAGGGATGCAAGGGTCACCCACAAGACCTACAAGACCTACAAGGGTCACCCACAAGACCTACAAGGGATGCAAGGGTCACCCACAAGACCTATAAGACCTACAAGGGTCACCCACAAGACCTACAAGGGATGCAAGGGTCACCCACAAGACCTACAAGGGATGCAAGGGTCACCCACAAGACCCACAAGGGTCACCCACAAGTACACATTGAACGTGAAGGTTGTGCTACTAAACTCAGCAAAAAAAGAAACGTCCCTTTTTCAGGACCCTGTCTTTCAAAGATAATTAGTAAAAATCCAAATAAATTCACAGATCTTAATTGTAAAGGGTTTAAACACTGTTTCCCATGCTTGTTCAATGAACCATAAACAATTAATGAACATGCACCTGTGGAACGGTCGTTAAGACACTAACAGCTTACAGACGGTAGGCAATTAAGGTCACAGTTGTGAAAACTTAGGAAAACTAAAGAGGCCTTTCCTGCAGGCTCATCCTGACATGACCCTCCAGCATGACAATGCCACCAGCTATACTGCTCGTTCTGTGCGTGATTTCCTGCAAGACAGGAATGTCAGTGTTCTGCCATGGCCAGCGAAGAGCCCGGCTCTCAATCCCATTGAGCACGTCTGGGACCTGTTGGATCGGAGGGTGAGGGCTAGGGCCATTCCCCCCAGAAATGTCTGGGAACTTGCAGGTGCCTTGGTGGAAGAGTGGGGTAACATCTCACAGCAAGAACTGGCAAATCTGGTGCAGTCCATGAGGAGGAGATGCACTGTAGTACTTAATGCAGCTGGTGGCCACACCAGATACTGACTGTTACTTTTGATTTTGACCCCCCCTTTGTTCAGGGACACATTATTCCATTTATGTTAGTCACATATCTGTGGAACTTGTTCAGTTTGTCTCAGTTGTTGAATCTTGTTATGTTCATAAAAATATTTACACGTTAAGTTTGCTGAAAATAAACACAGTTGACAGTGAGATTACGTTTCTTTTTTTGCTGAGTTTATATTGAATCAGATTATTGCTGCTGTCCTCTCCTTGCCTGTCCTCTCCAGAATCACTTCAAACTCAACTCCAATTCTCCCAAACACTGTAGCTACTGGCAGCGCTTCTGGACACAGACACCCTTGGACCAAAATGAGGAAGTGGAGGGACCCAGACAACTGTAGTCATTGGTCAATGTTTGTCCGGCTGCAACAACGTCCATTTCCTTAGGGGAAAAGTGGCACATTTACTGGGATGTCCTAAATTGCAATGTCCGCAGCCCTTGTGGCTCCAAAACAACTGTCATGCAGCTTGATACCGTTTATTTCCCATGGTAGACCTGTCATTTGGGTTGAGGTCACATGGGCAGTCTGTAGGACTCTCTGGCTCAGTCCAGTCTGTCCAATGAAGTCATTGGCTTCCAAGACAGACACTTCCTGGGGCGTGGCTGTGTGGGAGGAAATGAGGCTCTCGTACTGTGACGTCTCTCAGGTGGACCACACCCTTTCCTGTTCATGTAAGACATCTGGGGCTAGGACTGGTACTATGCCAACTGGTTTTATAAAAAGTAGTTCCAAAAGCATTATGAGTTGTCTTATGAGTTCCTTGTATCCTAAAAAAGAACAAAGTCAATGTTTCCAGTCAGGACCCAAGTCTTAGCCTAAGTCATGACCCTGAAGGAATGAGCCACGACCCACTGATCAGTTCCAAACCGCCAACTGGGGAAAAACTTAAATATAATTTTTAATAGAACCTTAAATTACTTGGTGAAAATCTTTCAATAAATCACAAAACCCCCAGACAAGACATCATGTTCTCTACTGGGGGATAGAAAACAGCTATGAGGAATTTTGGACCTCGGATGTCATCATGTCACATTCTAGGAGAGGTGATGACACTTTCTGGTTTTTCAGGCATTCTGCATCTGTCCTTGTTACTCTAACTAACTGTACCGTATCTCTCTGTGTGTGTGTGTGTGTGTGTGTGTGTGTATGTGTGTGTGAGACTGACTGTATGAGTGTTTGTGTGCAGTGACTCACACTCTGGCTGGCACCCAGCGGTCTTTGAATGTTTGAAAACAGCCCTCATCCACTTTCCACTTTCACTGGACTGGTCTCTGCCCAAGCCAACCGTGTGTGTGTGTGTGTGAGGCCCTGTATAGCGCGACACATCCCTTTTTCTGCACCACCACTTGTGTTCTGTTTCTACTGTTCTGTAGACAGCTGACAGGCCTGTTTCTAATGATCTTCAGACAGCTGACACAGGCCTGTTTCTAATGATCTGTAGACAGCTGACACAGGCCTGTTTCTACTGTTCTGTAGACAGCTGACACAGGCCTGTTTCTAATGATCTGCAAACAGCTGACACAGTTTCTACTGATATGCAGACAGCTGACAGGCCTGTTTCTACTGATTTGCAGACAGCTGACACAGGCCTGTTTCTACTGTTCTGTAGACAGCTGACAGGCCTGTTTCTAATGATCTGTAGACAGCTGACACAGGCCTGTTTCTAATGATCTGTAGACAGCTGACACAGGCCTGTTTCTACTGATCTGCAGACAGCTGACACAGGCCTGTTTCTACTGTTCTGTAGACAGCTGACAGGCCTGTTTCTAATGATCTTCAGACAGCTGACACAGGCCTGTTTCTAATGATCTGTAGACAGCTGACACAGGCCTGTTTCTACTGTTCTGTAGACAGCTGACACAGGCCTGTTTCTAATGATCTGCAAACAGCTGACACAGTTTCTACTGATATGCAGACAGCTGACAGGCCTGTTTCTACTGATTTGCAGACAGCTGACACAGGCCTGTTTCTACTGTTCTGTAGACAGCTGACAGGCCTGTTTCTAATGATCTGCAGACAGCTGACACAGGCCTGTTTCTAATGATCTGCAGACAGCTGACACAGGCCTGTTTCTACTGATCTGCAGACAGCTGACACAGGCCTGTTTCTACTGTTCTGTAGACAGCTGACAGGCCTGTTTCTAATGATCTTCAGACAGCTGACACAGGCCTGTTTCTACTGTTCTGTAGACAGCTGACACAGGCCTGTTTCTAATGATCTGCAAACAGCTGACACAGTTTCTACTGATATGCAGACAGCTGACAGGCCTGTTTCTACTGATTTGCAGACAGCTGACACAGGCCTGTTTCTACTGTTCTGTAGACAGCTGACAGGCCTGTTTCTAATGATCTGCAGACAGCTGACACAGGCCTGTTTCTAATGATCTGCAGACAGCTGACACAGGCCTGTTTCTACTGATCTGCAGACAGCTGACACAGGCCTGTTTCTACTGTTCTGTAGACAGCTGACAGGCCTGTTTCTAATGATCTTCAGACAGCTGACACAGGCCTGTTTCTACTGTTCTGTAGACAGCTGACACAGGCCTGTTTCTAATGATCTGCAAACAGCTGACACAGTTTCTACTGATATGCAGACAGCTGACAGGCCTGTTTCTACTGATTTGCAGACAGCTGACACAGGCCTGTTTCTACTGTTCTGTAGACAGCTGACAGGCCTGTTTCTAATGATCTGCAGACAGCTGACACAGGCCTGTTTCTAATGATCTGCAGACAGCTGACACAGGCCTGTTTCTACTGATCTGCAGACAGCTGACACAGGCCTGTTTCTACTGTTCTGTAGACAGCTGACAGGCCTGTTTCTAATGATCTTCAGACAGCTGACACAGGCCTGTTTCTAATGATCTGTAGACAGCTGACACAGGCCTTTTTCTCCATGCTGTTCACACATTACATTTTACAGTTTAGTCATTTAGCAGACGCTCTTATCCAGAGCGACTTACAGTGAGTTCATACATTATTTATTAATTTTTTTTCATACTGGAATCAAACCCACAACCCTGACGTTGCAAACACCACGCTCTACCAACTGAGCTACATCCCTGCCGGCCATTCCCTCCCCTACCCTGGACGACGCTGGGCCAATTGTGCGCCGCCCCATGGATCTCCCGGTCACGGCCGGCTACGACAGAACCAGGATCTCTAGTGGCACAGCTAGCACTGCGATGCAGTGCCTTAGACCACTGCGCCACTCGGGAGCACATGACATGACAACTGAAATTACAAGCTGGTGGTTGGTTCCCTGTATTTGTATTTGTATTTATTATGGATCCCCATTAGCTGCCGTCAAGGCAGCAGCTAGTCTTCCAGGGGTCCAGCAAAATTAAGGCAGATATACATTTTAAAAACATTACAATACATTCATAACAGATTTCACAAGATATAAGTGTGTCCCCTCAGGCCTCTACTACCACATATCTATAACACAAAATCCACGTGTCTATATTTCTTCATGAAGAGTAATAATCCTTTCTTTAGCTGCATCAAGTTCAATACATTTTTTACAAATAAAGGTATCCATCAGACCTTTCCCCGTGACAACAACGAACATGTCACAGATTATACATTTAATAGCACACGAGTCCTAAGCAGTTTTCACTGATGCACGCCGACAGTCCAAGGGAACAAACATTTCCTGTCTTCGCCGGGGACTTAGCTGCTCCCTCCATGGCCGCAGACAACTGTGTTGTCGGTCTTTCGTTGAATGTGAGGAGAGAGCGAGAAGCGCAGGGGGGCGGGTGATGTCTCGGTCGGTTGTCAGTGGCAGGTGGCCGGCTGTTCCTTGCTACGCACCGGCCCGGCTGCATGTTAGTGTTCTATTGAGCCGGGCCGGACGCTAAACTCATTAAAAGTGGATAATGTCTTACACTTGGATTTTACAGTCTACAGGATAGCACAATAATAAAAATACACTTTTACAAATATTTTTTCTTACAAAATTAATGCAACTCACTTCCCTTCTATTTATCCAAAAGGTCTGTATAGGCTACATTCTCAGATCTAAACACTTCCAAACACTCCCTCTCCTACACAATAACATGTCCCTCTGAGTCTGTTCCGTGTGTGTGTGTGTGTAACACGCGGGATATCAACCCAGGTCCCCCACGGGAGCATCCGGCGCCTTAGACCAAAAGGAAGTTCCCCCTTGGATGAGGGCAGACACTGGTTTTGAAGTTCGCAGGCGGAACGACTCATGTCCGACTCATGTCTCTGTGTGTGTCTGTGTGTGTCTGTGTGTCTCTGTGTGTGTCTGTGTGTCTCTGTGTGTGTGTGTGTGTGTCTGCCATCAGTGGGCCGCACCATGCCTGGGATTTCCCGGTGTGACAGCAGTCCTCCTGGTATAGGCCGGTGACTCACAGAAGCCTCTCTGTCACCCTCCCCAAAAGAGAGCCTCGACCCTGGGGGCAGCCGGCTGAGCCTAGCCCTCCATCTGGAGCTAGCTACGGTTACAGTTACACTCAATACCAACAAGACTAACCCCTGCCTTATCAATCAATACACAGCATTGAAAGAGACAGCGGGATCTCACTCAGTAACAGTTCACACAGAGAAGGCCAGAGAGACAGTGATTTGTAGTACAGTACTGTATCTAGCCTGTTCACATTGTTTCAAATATCACCATAATACATACTGTTAGTAGTCTATAAAGTCAAGGAAGGCAGGTTTCAAATGACTCAAACTCTTTGGGGTGCTTTGAAAACAATGGGATGGACCAACATCAACATTTCCAATGCTTATGGCCGCGATAATATACTTGTTTTATATCTAGCATTGATTTCATGCGGAAGTGCCCTGCTTCCCCGTTTATTAAAACCCAGAATGAGCAACGATAGCTGAAACAAAATACCTGTGTAGAGTCTACCGGTTGTGTCGCTGCCTTGTAGGCCAGTTGATGAGGTTTACAACAGGCCCAGTGTCCAGCTGTGATGTTATTCTAAGTGAGATGGTGTCTTCAACATTCCTCCTGGTCTGATTCACTACCAGGCCAGGCCACACAATCAACAGCACCACTCCGTCACTACCCCAGTCCCAGCACACTGGACTCAATACACACAAGTATTCTACACTTAAAAAGGATAGTTCACCTCAGCAAAAGTTCAAAATCACGACAGCATATCTTCCATAGCCAGGTATCACAGAGGTATTTGGCCTCTCAAAAGAGGGAAAGTGACTTTTCTTGCGATCTGTTAGGCCTACAGTATGTTGATGTCCTTCAGCCAACTTGACAGACAGAACTGTGGGGCGTGGCCTCAGGCATGACACTAGAATAGACATTACCGTATTATAACATTAGCTGCAATATGATAGTAAAGGCATCACTCACTGTTCAATCCCAACAATGCAGATAGCAAATCGGTGACATACCACATGTTGACAGAATAACCCCAAAATGAGTGAGAAGCTTAAGCCTCTGTCACTGGTTGAGGTGAACAAACACAAGCATGTCATTGCCGGTTCTTTGTGCTAGTATTATTTATGTAAGAGTGTTGTGGCGTGGAGAGGTATGTGTTCAGTCGAGCTTTGCCACAGAGGCCTGCAGGGAGTTACTGTGTGATGTTGATTAATGAGAGAGAAAGAGAGAGAGAGGGAGAGAGAGAGAGAGAGTGCGGGCGAGAGAGAGACAGAGAGCAAAAGAGAGAGGGCGAGAGAGAGAGAGAGGGCGAGAGAGAGACAGAGGGAAAGAGAGAGAGAGGGCGAGAGAGACAGAGAGCGAAAGAGGGCGAGAGAGCGAGAGAGAGAGAGAGCGAGAGAGCGAGCGAGCGAGCGAGAGACAGAGACCGAGAGAGAGAGAGGGCGAGAGAGAGACAGAGAGTGAAAGCGAGAGAGAGAGCGAGGGAGAGAGAGGGCGAGAGAGAGAGAGAGCGAGAGAGCGAGCGAGAGAGAGACAGAGACCGAGAGAGAGAGAGAGAGAGAGAGAGAGAGAGAGGGCAAGAGAGAGAGCAAGAGAGAGAGAGACAGAGAGCGAAAGAGAGAGAGGGCGAGAGAGAGAGAGGGGGCTAGAGAGGGAGAGAGAGAGAGAGAGAGAGAGAGAGGGCGAGAGAGACAGAGAGCGAAAGAGGACGAGAGAGCGAGAGAGCGAGCGAGAGACAGAGAGTGAAAGCGAGAGAGAGAGAGTGAGAGAGAGCGAAAGAGAGAGAGGGCAAGAGAGAGAGCAAGAGAGAGAGAGGCAGAGAGCGAAAGAGAGAGAGGGCGAGAGAGAGAGAGAGAGAGAGAGAGAGAGAGAGAGAGAGAGATGGCTAGAGAGGGAGATAGAGAGAGAGGCCACAACTCTGACAGCGTGAGACAAACTCTTTCAGGAATGCAGGGAGGTAGCAGCCCTGCCTCACACAGGAGCCCCAGGGAAGTGTGTGTGTGTGTGTGTCTAATGGGTTTCAGGTGGGTTACAGGTGCAGGCATTGTGAACTACACTCGCTAATTGTATTTCTGTGCAGGTATGGTGTGTGTGTGTGTGTGTGTGTGTGTGTGTGTGTGTGTGTGTGTGTGTGTGAGCGTTTAACTTATGTTAATGATCTGTGAGCTTCCCTTGCTCACTACGTCTGTGTGCAGGTATAGTGAGTGAGTGAGTGAGTGAGTGAGTGAGTGAGTGAGTGAGTGAGTGAGTGAGTGAGTGAGTGAGTGAGTGAGTGAGTGAGTGAGTGAGTGAGTGAGTGAGTGAGTGAGTGAGTGAGTGAGTGAGTGAGTGAGTGAGTGAGTGAGTGAGTGAGTGAGTGAGTGAGTGAGTGAGTGAGTGAGTGAGTGAGTGAGTGAGTGAGTGAGACAGACAGAGAGGGATTGACAGGGCTAACTCCCGGACAGACATTTTCCTCTTTCACTGTTTGCTTACATAAGGTAAGGCTACTTCCCCTGCTCAGTGCTCAGTGCTCAGTGCTCAGTGCTCAGTGCTCAGTGCTCAGTGCTCAGTGCTCAGTGCTCAGTGCTCAGTGCTCAGTGCTCAGGGGCTAACCAGGTTTTTAGTCATGACTGTAGATGGATGTGGACTGTGGTTAATGGGAGCTTCCAGGGGGATGCACCTTCAGGTAGACATTCATTCAGTAGAGCAGACATGATTTCCTGTTACTGTACGTTGGCCTAGGTATTTACAACTGTACCATCTTTGTATTTGTATCTGCAGTATACTACATTCTAAACATTGCAGCCCTTTGAATAAACCCCCAGGTCAGCAGGCTTTGTCTTGCTCGCTGGTGTAGGGGTAGTCCCATGGGGGCTCTGTCCTAGCAGGCAGGAAGACCCAGTTCAAAACAAAGCCTGTGGATTACACACTGTGGAGAGCACCAGCAGTGGCACAGCACTCATTCAGTCATGGTGTGGTTTCTGTGATCACCTGTTTCAAACAATTTGGTTCCTCTGGTCAACTTGGACATGCTGTTCACATTGACTACTGCTGCTCAGAATGTTGCAAAGAAACATGGTTTGTCACGAGGACACACACACACACACACACACACACACACACATTCACACCACACCCATACACAGAGTTGCCATTCCTCTCCTGGTATGGGGAAACAACATGTCAGAATGGCACGTCACATGGACCAACATAATCTGGTTATGTACTGCAACACAACCATCACCCAATCAGAGATGAGTGTTGTATGTTCCATCACCCAATCAGAGATGAGTGTTGTATGTTCCATCACCCAATCAGAGATGAGTGGTGAATGTTCCATCACCCAATCAGAGATGAGTCATTCCACATATGAATAATTCAACATCATCCTCCTCTGGTGCTTTGTGAGCAGGAGGGAAATCAACTAGCACTGTTTGCTCTCTTCTGCCTGTGTGTGTGTGTGTGTGTGTGTGTGTGTGTGTGTGTGTGTGTGTGTGAGCTTTTGCTCTCCTGTCCTGCCTGTCTGGGTGGATCGATGGTGAAAAGAACAGCACAGCCCTGCTTTCCCAATCAACAGGGACAGAGAGGGAGGAGAGGAGAGATGAGAGGAGGAGGGGAGAGAGAGATTAGAGGAGGGGAAAGAGAGAGATGAGAGGAGGGGAGAGAGAGAGATGAGAGAGATGAGAGGAGGAGGAGGGGAGAGCGAGATGAGAGGAGGAGGGGAGAGAGAGATGAGAGGAGGAGGGGAGAGAGAGAAGAGGGGAGGATGGGAGAGAGAGATGAGAGGAGGAGGGGAGAGAGAGATGAGAGGAGGAGGGGAGAGAGAGAAGAGGGGAGGATGGGAGAGAGAGATGAGAGGAGGAGGGGAGAGAGAGAAGAGGGGAGGATGGGAGAGAGAGATGAGAGAGATGAGAGGAGGAGGAGGGAGAGCGAGATGAGAGGAGGAGGGAGAGAGAGAAGAGGGGAGGATGGGAGAGAGAGATGAGAGGAGGAGGGAGAGAGAGATGAGAGGAGGATGGGAGAGAGAGATGAGAGGAGGATGGGAGAGAGAGATGAGAGGAGGAGGGGAGAGAGAGAAGAGGGGAGGATGGGAGAGAGAGATGAGAGGAGGAGGGGAGAGAGAGAAGAGGGGAGGAGGGGAGAGAGAGAAGAGGGGAGGATGGGAGAGAGAGATGAGAGGAGGAGGGGAGAGAGAGAAGAGGGGAGGATGGGAGAGAGAGATGAGAGGAGGAGGGGAGAGAGAGAAGAGGGGAGGATGGGAGAGAGAGATGAGAGGAGGAGGGGAGAGAGAGAAGAGGGGAGGATGGGAGAGAGAGATGAGAGGAGGAGGGGAGAGAGAGATGAGAGGAGGGAGGAGAGAGAAGAGGGGGAGGATGGGGAGAGAGAGATGAGAGGAGGAGGGGAGAGAGAGAAGAGGGGAGGATGGGAGAGAGAGATGAGAGGAGGAGGGGAGAGAGAGAAGAGGGGAGGATGGGAGAGAGAGATGAGAGGAGGAGGGGAGAGAGAGAAGAGGGGAGGATGGGAGAGAGAGATGAGAGGAGGAGGGGAGAGAGAGAAGAGGGGAGGATGGGAGAGAGAGATGAGAGGAGGAGGGGAGAGAGAGATGGGGCTTATCCTCTGAGCTGATGTTGCAGCAGCACGATGATGACAGACAGGTAATCTGTGCTCAGAGCATGTGTGTGTGAGTGAGTGAGTGAGTGAGTGAGTGAGTGAGTGAGTGAGTGAGTGAGTGAGTGAGTGAGTGAGTGAGTGGTGAGTGAGTGAGTGAGTGAGTGAGTGAGTGAGTGTGTGTGTGTGTGTGTGTGTGTGTGTGTGTGTGTGTGTGAATGTGTGTGTGTATGTGTGTGTGAGGCCCTGTATAGCGCGCCCGGGTTGTGGGGGGAGAGGGGTTGGTTCTTCTGTCCTCGTGGGGACCTAAAATCACCAAAACTCCCCACAAGGATAGTAAAACAAGGAAAATTCTGAGTGGGGACATTTCCCACGTCCCCATGAGGACAAAGGCTATTTTAAGCTTAGGGGTTAGGTTTAGGGTTAGGGTTCCAATTAGGGTTAGGGCTAAGTGGTTAGGTTTAGGGTTAGGAGTTAGGTTTAGAGTTAGGAGTTAGGGAAAATAGATTTTGAATGGAAATTAATTTTAGGTCCCCACGAGGATAAAAGTACATAGCGTGTGTGTGTGTGTGTGTGTGTAAGCAAATCTGGAAATGCAACAGCAGATGTTCGAGTACAGTACAGTATGAGTGTGCATGTAAGACACACAGAATGCATATTCATATGTGTGGGTTCCTTTGTGCGTCAGTCCTATCCTATAGAGAATACCAGTCATCTCTATATTAAAGTGTTTCATCTGAAGAGCCTGTGTATTTCTTTGATGTGTAGACCTATTCACCAAGACCCATTGTGATAATATGTTGCTTGTTGCTCCAGTCAGGTTTGTGTCCCCTCCAGACACTGAGGCCTGGCTTGTTAACCCCACAGTAGGCCTGTGTCAGGGGTCCAAGAAGGGGACCAGTGTGTGTGAGAGAGACACACAGAGGAGAAAGAAATACAGAAAGAAAGAGATATCCAGTAATGAGAGAGGACATGAGAGAGAGAAAGCCAAAGATTGCAAAGTCTCTCTCTCTCTCTCTCTCTCTCTCTCTCTCTCTCTCTCTCTCTCTCTCTCTCTCTCTCTCTCTCTCTCTCTCTCTCTCTCTCTCTCTCTCTCTCTCTCTCTCTCTCTCTCTCTGCTCTCTCTCTCTCTCTCTCTCTCTCTCTCTCTCTCTCTCTCTCTCTCTCTCTCTCTCTCTCTCTCTCTCTCTCTCTCTCTCTCTCTCTCTCTCTCTCTCTCTCTCTCTCTCTCTCTCTCTCTCTCTCTCTCTCTCTCTCTCTCTCTCTCTCTCTCTCTCTCTCTCTCTCTCTCTCTCTCTCTCTCTCTCTCTCTCTCTCTCTCTCTCTCTCTCTCTCTCTCTCTCTCTCTCTCTCTCTCTCTCCTCACATTCTAACCTCCCCATCATTCCATTCCATTGTTCTTCTGACCCTGGCTCTCTGCCCCTTCTCATCCTACCCCTTCTCATCCATCATATCCTTCAGTTGTTTTTCACTGTTTTGATAGAGAATGCTTGGAAAGTCTAAGCCTTGTATTTGGAAGACATTCCAAGCCAAGTGCTGTACAGTGTAGTACTCTTCGATAATGGATTCATCGACATCATTTAAAAGCATGAGTTTTGCTCACCAAAGTAACAACACAGTGTGGTCAAAGACTTAGTAACTTAGTTGTAGTCATGACCTGGTTACCTAGAACTACAAACATAGTTATGTTTTATAGTTTTGATATATTTATTAACTTATTTCCAGATACCTTTGGAACTACCCACAATGCACTATTTCTTAACGTCATATGGAGAACCGGTGCTACCTAGCTGGTTCCAGCTGGCTAACGTTAGCTACTAGCTATGCTAGCATGTAATTACATTCCAAACCCAGTGTTGGCGCTGGTGAGCTACTATGTACATCCACGAAGAAGAAACCATATGAATTCATGCGAAAAACTTTTTCTCCTGTGTGTTTGGTAGTGGTAGTCGAACGAGCGAGCGTTATAGTAGTTCTCCATCGATTGTAGCTAGTGCAGTAATACCCCCATTGTACAGTAATACCCATAAGGATGGGGTTACGTCTCATTTGTGGCCCAAAAAGGAGAAGCAAGCTTTGAAGTCGGAACAGTTTGTCCGGTTGAAGCGAGTGGATTGGAGTATGGAAACCCGTCTACTGTATGCGGTGCTCATTTCACCCAGGAGGACTTCGATGGCTTAGTATAACCAGTGGAAAGCAGGATTCAGAATGAGACTGACTGAAACCAGGTGCTGTGCCGAGCGTGAATGTGAGGCCTGCAACCTGTATTTCCTACCGGTGTTGTTAGAGAGGGGAAAATATAAAGATTTAGTTTGGGCGCCAGGCAGGTATTTATCCTGCCAAAAGGAAAAGGGTAGGATAGATAGACTACTGCTACCAGACAAAAACATCAGACAAGAGACTGCCTAGAGTGTAGCCCGTTTGCCAGAGGACAGAAAAGATAAGACCCACGTCACAGCCCAGGGATAACCCAACCAATAATACCTCATATAATAATTATGGCAGAGCAATTTAAAGGCAACTTCATAGAAACAATTGACAAGAAAGAACCCAGTCATCAACATTTACCAGTAGAGGAGTGCGGGGGGGTGTGGTCATAGACAAAACAAAGAAGGCCTTGAAATGTTAAAAAAAATTCTCGGCCAAATGTAGGTAGAGAGAGAGAGAGAGAGAGAGAGAGAGAGAGAGCGAGAGAGAGAGAGAGAGAGAGGTAGAGAGAGAGAGAGAGAGAGAGAGAGGCGCTCTTAAAGTGGCAGCGCACGGTGAAGGCTCCGTGCAGGATTTCGGTACATTGCGAGTAAATGTGGATTGGATTTCTCACTATATCGCTATTGGATTAGCTAGCTGCTCTTCCTCTGAAGGCCTCTCCTTAGCTCTCCAGCCGTCAATCGGTAAGTCTCTGCTCTCTTTACTTTATATCTGCTAGATTGTTTTGTTGTGTTTTCTGGGTTCCTGCCTGTGCTAAACTAGTTGTTCCAAAGATAAGTATTACTTACCCCGTCTGTGGATGTTCTCTCGCTTACTACTTAGCTATGTCGACCGTGGTGGTTGGCTAGCTAGGCTAGTTAGCTGGCTGGCTTACTGGCAAGATAACTGCACATACCGATAACATTATTTGATAACTGGTTAGATGGTGTTATGTATTTCCAAAATGTTGGTTTAATTTAATGTAGCTGTAAGGTAGGTGTTGATAGCAACTGGCTGACTCACATAGTGCTAACGTAACGTTAGCAGGCTAGTAGGGCTATCGTTAGCAGGCTAGTTGGCTAGCAACCTTGCAAGCTGACTTGTAACAATTAATTCATAAAATATTTGTAACCCCTTTACAGGAAGCTAGGCGTATGTCGCACGTCACTACTTCACAGGAGAGGCATTTGAGAGTAATGTATTTTATCAAAATGTGGTTTTTTTGCCTTCTGGAACATGTGAACTTTCATGTGCCTTAATAACAAACCTGTATGCCATCTGTAAATACAAATAAAGTTGTTAAATTACGAGCCTGGTTGGTTTAGCCACGGAAAATGACAGGGACCTTCCCGCTAGCCATGAGTGACTGAGATAATGGATGGGCTGGACACGCCGAGAGATGAGTTCGGATTGGGTCTGCCATGTAGCATGCATCTGTCTGTAACGTGAGCTTTTCAGTATGTGTAGATAACCCTTGCTACCACCGTCTTTTTTGAAAGATGTAACGTTAGCCATGGAGAACTGAAGAAGTGTTGCTATTGCTCTCAACAACATTGCTTCCCTGAATTTAGCAGGCGCTATCGACAAAGATCAGTGGGGAAATGTTGTGATGGACTACTTTCTGCACACGTTCAATGTGAACCGGAGTGACTTGAAACAATGCGGGCCAAACAAGCTGTACAAACTAAACTGAGTTAAAGGGGTTCTAGTCTGCCATGAAGCGTTCATCAATGTATATGGGTAAGAATCTAGCTACATTTTCAGTATTATATGTTTCTAATTTTGTTAGAAGTCGTTTTCATTGCAAGTTAAAGCGTACTGTTATCTAGCTAGTGAATGTTAGCTTGCTGGCACGCTAAAGTTATTTGTATGATCTGTGTAGTAATATTATTTGTATCTCAGAAATTCATTTGCATTGCTAGTTATAGCCTAGTGTTAGCTAGCTAGCTAACATTGAACCTAGTTACTAAAGCATTTCATGCATGACGGCTAGCTAAGCCAACAGTTTGCATTGTTAGGAGTATGGGTTGGGATTATGGTTAATTGTTTAGCTAGCCAGCTGTAATCTAACAGCACCTTATTTTTCTTGATCTCCAGTATTTTCCACAACTAGTCAAATGTATTCCACACATCTGACTTCCCCTTTACCTCCTGAGCAACCAGTAAACATTCCCCCGTTTAGAGTTGATTTGTCACGTCCTCTGCATCCATTTTGCTGTCACATGTGTTACGGTGTTCGGAGATTGTTGTAACCAATTTATTGATGTGATTATGATATGCTACAGGTCAGGCCCTATTGGTCACGTGCATGCGATGCTTACACTACTTTTACTATTTTCTACATTGTAGAATAATAGTGAAGACATCAAAAATATGAAATAACACACATGGAATCATGTAGTAACCAAAAAAGTGTTAAACAAATAAAAATATATTTTTGATTTTTGATTCTTCAAATAGCCACCCTTTGCCTTGATGACAGCTTTGCACACTCTAGGTATTCGCTCAACCAGCTTCACTTGGAATGCTTTTCCAACAGTCTTGAAGGAGTTCCCACATATGCTGAGCACTTGTTGGCTGCTTTTCCTTCACTCTGCGGTCCGACTCATCCCAAACCATCTCAATTTGGTTGAGGTCGGGGGATTGTGGAAGCCCGTTCATCTGATGCAGCACTCCATCACTCTCCTTCTTGGTAAAATAGCCCTTACACAGCCTGGAGGTGTGTTGGGTCATTGTCCTGTTGAAAAACAAATGATAGTCCCACTAAGCCCAAACCAGATGGGATGGAGTATCGCTGCAGAATGCTGTGGTAGCCATGCTGGTTAAGTGTGCCTTGAATTATAAATAAATCACAGACAGTATCACCAGCAAAGCACCCCCACACCATAACACCTCCTCCTCCTTGCTTTACTGTGGGAAATACACTTGCGGAGATCATCCATTCACCCACACCGCATCTCACAAAGACAAGGCGGTTGGAACCAAAAATCTTCAATTTGGACTCCAGACCAAAGGACACATTTCCACCAGTCTAATGTCGATTGTTCGTGTTTCTTGGCCCAAGCAAGTCTCTTCTTATTATTTGTGTCCTTTAGTAGTGGTTTCTTTGCAGCAATTCGACCATGAAGGCCTGATTCACACAGTCTCCTCTGAACAGTTGATGTAGATATGTGTCTGTTACTTATTTATTTGGGCTGTAATTTCTGAGGCTGGTAACTCTAATGAACATATCCTCTGCAGCAGAGGTAACTCTGGGTCTTCCATTCCTGTGGCGGTCCTCATGAGAGACAGTTTCATCATAGCGCTTGATGGTTTTTGCGACTGACCTTCATGTCTTATTGACTGACTTTCATGTCTTAAAGTAATGATGGATTGTCGTTTCTCTTTGATTATTTTAGCAGTTCTTGCCATAATATGGAGCTGGTCTTTTACCAACCTACCTTGTCACCTTTTCACAACACAACTGATTGGCTCAAACGCATTAAGAAGGAAAGGAATTCCACAAATTAACTTTTAAGAAGGCTTACCTGTTAATTGAAATGCATTCCAGGTGACTACCTCATGAAGCTGGTTGAGAAAATGCCAAGAGTGTGCAAAGCTGTCATCAAGGCAAAGGGTGGCTATTTGAAGAATCTCAAATATGAAATATATTTTGATTTGTTTTGGTTACTACATGATTCCATATTTGTTATTTCATAGTTTTGATGTCTTCACTATTATTCTACAATGTAGAAAATACTGAAAATAAAGAAAAACCCTTGAATGAGTAGGTGTTCTTAAAACTTTTGACCGGTAGTTTACATGTGTCACGTTAAGAGATCAACGGTTGAGGGAATAAGGAATGTTTTTCCTAATCAAATGAGGTATTTCGGTAACAGAACTTTTCAGTCAGAAATGGCTGTAATTATGTTGCAGCTTCAGCAACATGGACAGCGCGATAAACACTGTTGAGAGAGACAACGGGTGCTAGTCACACAGTGCAGCAAGTCTGAGCCCGACCCGGCACAATCTAATCAATTGCGGTCAGACTCCCTCTAGTCATTTGTGTGTCTTAATTATTTCATCAAACAGTTACCTTAAAGCATCAGACAAGCTCAATGCATTTAGCTGATTTGATTAAAACACATAGGATGTGTCTGTCTATATATGGAAAAATACACGTTTGAAAATGTCGACCAATTGATTGGTCAAAAGAACAGACGACTCTCGGTCAACCAATAATAATTGAGATAGGCCATTGTTCCACTTCCAGTCCCCAGACCCATATTCTTCCAATCAGCCAGTAGACAATTTATAGCTTCAGTCTCCTTCGGAACACCTTGGAAATACAGAAGAACCCTTCTGCCGGAAACGGGTCCAAAGACACATAAACATGTCCGAATGAGCCAACTACACACTCAGAGCTAGGAGAGAGATGAAGCAAGATATGTTCCATCGCGTGAATGATTTATGCATTTATAAGGAGCCAGTCCTGTCCCATCAGGCTAACAACATCTTCTCCCTGTCTATGACATATAGCCAAGGCTACTTTCAGCCCCCAAAAAGTATACTTATTATCACAAATGATTGTACTAGTCAAACTACCCATTAGGTACAAACCAGGCTAGTAACTGTTACACAGATACAGTATTTCTGTCCATATAGATAGTTTAAGAGTAAATTTAACTAGACAAGTCAGTTAAGAACAAATTCTTATTTACAATGACGGCCTACACCGGCCAAACCCGGATGACGCTGGGCCAATTGTTCGCCGTCCTATGGGACTCCCAATCACGGCCGGTTGTGATACAGCCTGGAATCGAACCAGGGGGTCTGTAGTGATGCCTCGAGCACTGAGATGCAGTGCCTTAGACCGCTGCGCCAATCGGGAACCCAAGTATTGATCCCTGCTCACGGATGCTACATCAGATCATAAAATATCCAGACTGAGCGGACGGACAGGACACAGGGCTGCTGTAATTGCATTATGGCTAATCGATCTTATCAATTACAGATAGGGTCACCCAGGGCTCTCTAGGGTCAACCAGGGCTCTCTAGGGTCACCCAGGGCTCTCTAGGGTCAACCAGGGCTCTCTAGGGTCACCCAGGGCTCTCTAGGGTCAACCAGGGCTCTCTAGGGTCACCCAGGGCTCTCTAGGTCTCCAGTTACCATGGCCTGACATCCTATCTCTGCTGCACCACATGCTGCCTGCCGGGTGTCCTGTAGAAAAGCACACCCTCACTCCAGATGTGTCATCCAGGCCAGGCTAGCGGAGTCATGGTGAGCAGCAGCCACAAGGATGGGAGACACAGATCAGGCCAGATTAGTAGAGTGGGGGAGAGTGGAGGGGAATTGAGAGTACTTAGTTCCAGTCAATTGGTTTCCCCTTAGTACCCTTACCTGCTAGACTGTGAGGATAATCGAGGGTCTCTGTCATCTAGTATGCATGTTTATTCATTCATTCATTCATTCATTCATTCATCCCCTTCCTGATAAAAAGAAAACTACTGAATGAAATTGAGGTTAAGCGTCGTTGTGTAATAATCCAAGCATGCAAATTAGGGTTTTAGTGCATAATGAAAATCTGTCCCATGCATGTAGCTGAAGCTAGCCTAAACTGCTCTTCTCTAAAGATCAGAGGCTCACCATTGCACACGTCTCTATTGCGGGAGCGTAGACCCTGTTGACTGACAGCATTAAAAGGTCAGGATCTCCCCCTCAAAGTTGACATTTCTTGTTACATTTGCCCTTTGTGGTGAAGGAGCGCCGACCTAAGGATTCCTCTGTCTGTCTGCGTCTACTCCCTGTAGCATTCCAAACCAGTGCTTCCACAATCCACAATGCGCTGGATGCGTTTCTGAATAAATGCATTCCATTCCAAGGAGCTTTTTTTATTGAGCGGCCTGGAAAGTCCTTGACGGGTGATTACTTTGTAGCTTCCAGGTTGTCTGCTCACATTTAGATGGCTAGGAGCTGAAAGAGCCATTACGTTCACAGGCACTGGGACATAGATACCAAATAGGACAATAAAACAGGTAGTTTAAACCCCAAAAAATGTATACATACCATGTTTTGACAACATCGTGAGCATGGATAATGAAATCACCACTGTTTAAATTAGGTTGTACTAGGAAGAAGGGGATGCATAAAGTTACAGCTGACATGAGGGAAAAACTAGGCTGGCCAATACAAACCTCCAACAACCTAACCAAACATCACTAAAGCTGTGTTTACACAGGCAGCCCAAATCTGATCTTTTGAATAATCAGATCTTTTGCCCATAATTGGCAAAAAATATTACAATTGGACTGCCTGTGTACAACGCAGCCTCTGGGTTACCGGACTTTTACCCAGGGCATCTCCCTAGATAGGCTACTTTAATTTATTCATCTTTGCCATTTCACACGGTAATCCTAGTGGAACCATTCAAGGGTCAGGACAAACATGTTTCTCCCTTGGGATGCGAACACACCAACGAGTACACGTCTGCATGATAAATCTACAGCCTAACAGACTTTTCCTCTTCGCTTTCCTCTCAGCTATGCTACAAGCTAGCATGGGCCACCAGACAAAGAGCTGCCTCACCAACCCACACACATATTAGATCAGGCCTCCACTTCATTTTTGCCAATTTGGTATGAAATGAGTGAGTGTGGATTCATACTGGAATTTCTCTAACTGCGGTTAACTAACTGTGGTGCCAAAGAAATGGGAGAAAACATAGGCTCACTTAGATAACACTTCACATTAAAGTTTCTATGATGTAATAACACTATAGCAAGTAAAAACAACAATGATGTTACTAACTATAGTAATAACAGCATCACTCATTGATATAAAGAGTAACTTAATGTGAAGTGTTACCCTCCAATTTATTTAGCCTTTATTTAACCAGGTAAGTCATGGTGAACACATTCTCTTTTACAATAGCGATCTGAGAAGGATGTTTCTATAGGTAAAATATACAGTATCATTTGATAACCAGACAGAATGTAGGCGGTAATGAAACAGAGGCACCGCTGGACTAGATAGACCCTCTGATTCCTCCTGCCTGCAGTAATCTGGGGAGGATTGTCCAGTAATCTCCTGCAGGATCCACACGCCTCTCTAATAACAAGCATCATCATCATCTCTCTGCTCTTCCTCTAAAATCATTCCCATCATCAATATCTAGGAGATACGGTTAACTCTCCAGCGGCGTCACAACAGGCCTAAGGGCTGATAATAGCGTACAGAAATCCAATAGGCATGCCTGGCCAGCTAGACGAAACACTGAGAGAAAGTAGCTCAGTATTTACATGAACGTGAGGCATTGGGACATTGCGGTGGGTAGTGGGTACAGGTTCCTTTTCGTGGACAGGCCTACAGACTTGTGCACTTTGAAACACACGCCAGGGAGAGGTATACAGTAATTACAACAAACTGCTCTAAGCAGATGGCACATGTTCAAGATAAACAACTTTCTGGCTACAGTGCAAGCAGGATCTTAGATGCAGTACAGTAGGCCTACTGTGGTTTCTTTAGAGATTAGATTCACTAAATCAGAGCCTAACATGTAGGCGAGCCTAACATGTAGGCGACGTGTAGGCGAGCCTAACATGTAGGCGAGCCCAAGAGGAAAGTAAAACGACATATTATTTAGGCCGTACAGTCAAAACTGAAAACGGTAACATCGAAATGATCCCAAATGTTACAGTGTTGCGATGTTTTCTATGTTTTCACATCTGTCAACAGTCGGATACAAAGTAGTTCTGCGGGATGTCCCGACTGAGCTGCCTGAACACCCCTAGAAAAAAATATACCAATTGCACTTTATAAAGGCTCATACGAATATGAACCTTGTGCACAGTTGCTTAGCCCTGTTTGAACTACATTTTGGCCACACACCCACAACCACCGTCAAGCTTGCAGAACTTTGCGAACAGCCATAGCTCCTGCGCTGTAACACTCCGTGTGACTAAGACTTCATCCATGCACTTCTTGCTATGATGCGTATTGTGCGTAATTCTTATCCAAAATCACCGTCCCTTCACTGATAAATCAACAAACCGTATCAGAACAACATGTTAACCGCAACCCGAGGCACCTAGAGGTTTTGCCCAATAAAATGGTGTGTTTATTTTGAGTTGACTCACCGTTTTCTGACAATTTTTTAAACAATTTGTCGGGAGTCTCCGAGTGTCGCTGCCACCACGATGATACCGCCTCCCGAACTGCACTTCAGTGACAGCAGGGTAACATTACCGCCCACTGACAGTATACTCCAATCGAAATAAAAGAAATACCAGCTGACTGCAATTCCATCCAATGATTATGGAGAAGAGATCCTTTTGACAGAAGCTAACTCCAATCACAGCTTCTTATTTCACAAGCTAACGCCCTGACTGTTTCCTTCGGTGGGCTACACTAATGTACTTTTGATAGACAAACCGAACGTACAATGAGTAAATTTGACTCCTTTTACGGGACGGTATGGGCCCAACCATTGTAAGGAACACTGGCTGAAAACGGCAACCATAAGAACAGTTAGAATAGCCATTGAAGAATGTCACCCAACCCGACGAAAACATCAGAATGTCTCCGGCAGATATAGTCGTCCCTGGCTAGATCTTAAAACCAATTATGTCGTGTGGTGTGAGGACGCAAGTTTTACATTCTAATTGAATAAATTATTAATTGCATAGGCCCAAGGGTTAGAATAGGCTATAGACCAGGGTCATTTATAGGATTTGAAGACATTTGGTGCTTAGCCAAAGCCAGCAGGGAGTCCGGGAGCATTCTCCCCGGCCCAAAAATAGAAATAAGAAATTCAACAGCTAAATGCATGAATTTAGTGCACTTTTGAGATTAACATTGAGAGTTTAGAACATTGAGAGATTAGATATTTTTCAGGTAACTTGCACCTTCCCACCTGCCACAGCAGACACTGCCAGTACTCAATTACAGTCACTACTGTTGGCACTCTGGGACAGAGTAAAGAGTGCTAACCTGTAACTAACCTGGTTCAGCCTTTATCATCTACTTAATTATTAGAATCAGGTGTGCTGTAGAACCCACATAAAATAAATATATTTTCTATCAATCTTCAATATGTGTCTGCCTTTATGGATTCACAGAAGATAAACTCAGCAAAAAAAGAAATGTCCTCTCACTGTCAACTGTGTTTATTTTCATCAAACTTAACATACATTTTAGTCATTTAGCAGACGCTCTTATCCAGAGCGACTTACAGTTAGTGAGTTGCTAACATTTTTCATTCTGGCCCCCCGTGGGAATCGAACCCACAATCCTGGCGTTGCAAGCGCCATGCTCTACCAACTGAGCTACAGGAGGCCCATGTGTAAATATTTGTATGAACATAACAAGATACAACAACTGAGACATAAATTGAACAAGTTCCACAGACATGTGACTAACAGAAATTGAATTATGTGTCCCTGAACAAAGGGGGGGGTCAAAATCAAAAGTAACAGTCAGTATCTGGTGTGGCCACCAGCTGCATTAAGTACTGCAGTGCATCTCCTCCTCATGGACTGCACCAGATTTGCCAGTTCTTGCTATGAGATGTTACCCCACTCTTCCACCAAGGCACCTGCAAGTTCCCGGACATTTCTGGGGGGAATGGCCCTAAACCTCACCCTCCGATCCAACAGGTCCCAGACGTGCTCAATGGGATTGAGATCCGGGCTCTTCGCTGGCCATGGCAGAAAACTGACGTTCCTGCCTTGCAGGAAATCATGCACAGAATGAGCAGTATGGCTGGTAGCCTGTAACGCACAGCGTTGAGATTGCATGCAATGACAACAAGCTCAGTCCGATGATGCTGTGACACACCGCCCCAGACCATGACGGACTCTCCACCTCCAAATCGATCCCGCGCCAGAGTACAGGCCTCGGTGTAACGCTCATTCCTTCGATGATAAACGCGAATCCGACCATCACCCCTGGTGAGACAAAACCGCGACTCGTCAGTGAAGAGCACTTTTTGCCAGTCCTGTCTGGTCCAGCGACGGTGGGTTTGTGCCCATATGCGACGTTGTTGCCGGTGATGTCTGGTAAGGACCTGCCTTGAAACTTGCCTACAAGCCCTCAGTCCAGCCTCTCTCAGCCTATTGCGGACAGTCTGAGCACTGATGGAGGGATTGTGCGTTCCTGGTGTAACTCGGACAGTTGTTGTTGCCATCCTGTACCTGTCCCGCAGGTGTGATGTTCGGATGTACCGATCCTGTGCAGGTGTTGTTACACGTGGTCTGCCACTTTGAGGACGATCAGCTGTCCGTCCTGTCTCCCTGTAGCGCTGTCTTAGGCGTCTCACATTACGGACATTGGAATTTATTTCCCTGGCCACATCTGCAGTCCTCATGCCTCCTTGCAGCATGCCTAAGGCACGTTCACGCAGATGAGCAGGGAACCTGGGCATCTTTCTTTTGGTGTTTTTCAGTCAGTAGAAAGGCCTCTTTAGTGTCCTAAGTTTTCATAACTGTGACCTTAATTGCCTACCGTCTGTAAGCTGTTAGTGTCTTAACGACCGTTCCACAGGTCAGTGTTTAAACCCTTTACAATTAAAATCTGTGAATTTATTTGGATTTTTACAAATTATCTTTGATAGACAGGGTCCTGAAAAAGGGACGTTTCTTTTTTTGCTGAGTTTATTTATATAAGCTGTACAGGGCTCTTTAGCATCAAACAGATGCTAGACATTCAGATATCCATAGAATGTTTATTTGTCAAAACCTAAAATACAGGGGAGTGTACACCATTTAATGCTTACTCAAGACAACTGGGTATACAACAAGAATGTTATTTGGTAAAAGTAACATACAAAAAAAGTGTATGAACAGTGTAGTACAGTTCAGTGTGTCCGAGTGTGTCTCAGGTGTAGAGACACACAAGTCCGGAGAACTGTAGCTACAGATTGTTACACCAGATCATGTGATTTACCCATAGATTTTTGCCAACAGGTGGGTGTCCACCCCAAAGTGATGCATTTTATGATGACAGAGACCTGTCTTGATCAATGAGAGAAGACTTGAAATAGACAAAATGGCAGCGTATACAATGTTGGATTACTTCATTGAGCAAAATAAATATATATTTTAATAACGGAGCATTTTCTAAATTCAAACTGACCCTGCAACTGGTCACATACATTTTATGAGACTACTGTTTTCCCGAATCGAGGACGAAGACATCGTCGCTAAGGTTGGTCGAAGTTTCTCTGTGCTACACCAAACAGTACCTATCCTGTAACTCCACGGGGGGCACTGTGTCACTGTCAGAAGCTATGTGCTTAAGTCAGAAAAACGTTCTCTCATCTCTTCGGTCTCCGCTAGCTAGCCAGCCAGTAGCTACCGAAGTGGCTAGCCAGCCAAGCTAGCAACAGAAACGAAACCCAATATAACCTAATATAATGACTTACATCAACATCCTTAGCTTCCCATTCACTAAATATACTGTTAAATAACTCCTGACCGACACCCAATAGCTTAAGGATGCTGAGCGCTAACGCTTGCTTATTAGCATTAGCCAACCCTTATACTGAGAGAGACTAGCTAGTTAGCTACCGCCAACCCTGCACAAACCTGTGGCTAACTCTAATGCTGCACTTTGACCTTCTGGATGTTCTGGCCTCTCCACATCATTCACTGCCTCAACCTGCTCGCTTAAAAACAAAAAAAAAGCCTATTTCGGAAGAAGTTCCGAATATCCATGTTTCCTCTGTGCTATGCTGCAGACTCTGACTGAGTGACAGGTATTTTGCTGAGTGATGACATTGACGTCTAACCGGCGCTTTAGGGGCGGGGTGAAGGGACGTGAGCGGTCCACTGCCTTGTGAAATCTCGACCAATCACAGCAGGCACCACGTCTAGCTCAGTGTATTGTATTGTTTATTTTTGTCATAAACATTTCTCAGTAATTTTTTTTTTTTTTTTTTAAATACTGCATAGGGCAAATGATGTGTGGTTATGGAAACTCATATCAGACTGAATTGTACAATATGTACAGTGCGTTCGGAAAGTATTCAGACCCCTTGACTTTTTCCACATTTTGTTAAGCTACAGCCTTATTCTAAAATAGATTAAAAACATTTTTTCCCTCATCAATCTACACACAATACCCCACAATGACAAAGCAAAAACAGGTTTGTAGAATATTTTCCTAATTTATACAAAATAAAAAACATAAATACCTGATTTACATAAGTATTCAGACCCTTTGCTATGAGACTCGAACTTGAGCTCAGTTGCATCCTGTTTCCATTGATCATCCCTGTTTCTACAACTTGATTGGAGTCCACCTGTGGTAAATTCAATTGATTGGACATGATTTGTAAAAGCACACACCTGTCTATATAAGGTCCCACAGCTGACAGTGCATGTCAGAGCAAAAACCAAGCCATGAGGTCGAAGGAATTGTCCATAGAGTTCCGAGACAGAATTGTGTCGAGGCACAGATCTGGGGAAGGTTACCAAAAAATTTCTGCAGCGTTGAAGGTCCCCAAGAACACAGTGGCCTTCATCATTCTTAAATTGAAGAAGTTTGGAACCACCAAGACTCTTCCCAGAGCTGGCTGCCCAGCCAAACTGAGCAATCGGGAGAGAAGGGCCTTGATCAGGGAGGTGACCAAGAAACTGATGGTCACTCTGACAGCGCTCCAGAGTTCCTCTGTGGAGATAGGAGAACCTTCCAGAAGGACAACCATCTCTGCAGCACTCCTCCAATCAGGCCTTTATGGTAGAGTGGCCAGACAGAAGCCACTCCTCAGTAAAAGGCACATGACAGCCCGCTTGGAGTTTGCCAAAAGGCACCTAAAGGACTCTCAGACCATGAGAAACAAGATTCTCTGGTCTGATGAAACCAAGATTGAACTCTTTGGCCTGAATGCCAAGCGTCACGTCTGGAGGAAACCTGGCACCATCCCTATGGTGAAACATGGTGGTGGTAGCATCATGATGTGGGGATGTTTTTCAGCGGCAGGGACTGGGAGACTAGTCAGGATCGAGGGAAAGATGAACGGAGCAAAGTACAGAGAGATCCTTGATGAAAACCTGCTCCAGAGCGCTCAGATCCTCAGACTGTGGCGAAGGTTCACCTTCCAACAAGACAATGACCCTAAGCACACAGCCAAGACAACGAAGGAGTGGCTTCCGGACAAGTCTCTGAATGTCTTTGAGTGGCCCAGCCAGAGCCCGGACTTGAACCAGATCTAACATCTCTGGAGAGACCTTAAAATAGCTGTGCAGCGATGCTCCCCATCCAACCTGACAGAGCTTGAGAGGATTTGCAGAGAAGAATGGGACAAACTCCCCAAATACAGGTGTGCCAAATTTGTAGCGTCATACCCAAGAAGACTCAAGGCTGTAATCACTGCCAAAGGTGCTTCAACAGTACTGAGTAAAGGGTCTGAATACTTAAGTACATGTGATATTTCCGTTTTTTTATTTTTATAGATTTGCAAAAAATCATCAAAACCTGTTTTTGCTTTGTCATTATGGGGTATTGTGTGGAGATCGATGAGGAGAAAAAAAATATTTAATCCATTTTAGAATAAGGCTGTAACGTATCAAAATGTGGAAAAAGTCAAGGGGTCTGAATACTTTCCGAAGGCACTGTATGTAGACAATGGTATTGTGCTAGAGATAACGAATATGAGGTTGAAAAGCAGTGGCGTGTATTCATGGATGCCAAGGGAAGCCAGACCCCCCCAAAAAAAAATCCAAGCAAAATCCAAGCGAGCGGAACAGCGCCCCCTCTGTCTCTGTATGTGTAGGCCATCTATCTGATGCTGTCTGGTCAAAAAGAGTATGACATTGTTGCTGCCCGTAGTATTGAATGCAAGGGAATCCAGCGAGCATTTGGCCTCCCTTGATAAAAATTATAAAATAATAGTCAGTCAGCGTTGAGCTAAACTGAGTGAGCTCAACTGTGAATGGTTCTGGCACACCAAAAACGAAGTGTCAAGGGAAGCCAGTTTGGATTTGGCTTTACTCCTATCACATCGCATTGAGAGCAATACGTCATTGAATATGTTTTGTGGACTTCACCAGACAGATGTTGCTCTCCAGTTTTGTGACGAAACAAAGGTGTGGTTGAATTCATTCTGCCACTGTGTCTTCTTATTGTTTCGGCCTATATATCACGGTCGCAAGTCATATGAACTAACAGGTTATAGAGCAAACAATGCAATTATCACAACACATAGGTTGTAATATGGCTTTTTTTCCTGGCTTGGCCTCCCCAGTGATTTTACCCACGCACCACTACTGTTGAAAAGTGGCAGGATCCCACTCAATCTCTTTAATTTTTTACTGGCGCCATGTTGCCATTAACCCTTAAAATAACACCCTGCTTGTGCAATACAGGTAACCTCCAGGGGTCACAATAAAAAAATAAAAAAAAGGGATTTCTAATACACATTAACATATTTACATATTTATTCAAAATAATAGTTTCTATACATTTCATACATCATTCTTATACATTCCTTAATATAATTTCAACACATTGTTTTTCTATCAAAATGGCTCTGAGGTCATCCATTAGAGTTAACATTGATCTGGTATTACTGTTAGCGAATGGCTCTCAATAGCATGTCCACTGACCCAAATTAACTGTGCGAGGATGGTGGAATACTCCAGCGTGGGTGAGACATAACACAAAAGTCCATGTAAACATGTTTCCGCGTTATCTATAAAGCTCCAAAAACACATGGCAGACACCCAGTTTGTTTTCAAAGAGGTTTATTGAAAGACATTTTTGAAACGTTATATAAAGTCAACCATGTATAATGCTATTACACAATCAAGACCTGGAGCTGCTTCTGTTTTCTAGCTTGGCGTAGTGTCTGATATGAACAGGGTGACACGGGCTATGCACCCCAATACGGTCGGGACAGAATGCTGGCCGTAGCTCCGCACATGCATCTTCCATAATGTTACAGTATTTAGCAACTTTCAGTGTCCATTTCTCCCATAACCCGGAAGTACAGTATATGTTACTATCCCGTGACCCGGAAGTATACAGTGTACTGTTTCACGTTACACAGCGGCAAGCACACATCCGCCCTCTCATTCCTGAAAAGATTCTCAGTGCAGCATGCAAATAAAATGTGCAAAATATTAAAGTTGTTCTCATCATCATTATAATCATCATCATCATTATTATTAACAATATTATT